>NW_004955403.1:20884019-20937681 GCF_000276665.1 Chinchilla lanigera
AAAAAAAAAAAAAAAAAAAAAAAAAAAAGAAATGGAACAAGAAGAAGGGTGGGGAATGCATCTGGCCACAAATAGAAGATCCATCATACAAGAGATTGAAGAATTGAGACTTTGTGGAGAAGCCATTTGAGGGACTTAGTGGTTGTCTTTAGATTTACAGATGTTATTAAAGAGAGGATGATGACATGCTGTTTTTAATTTCCATAGAGCCAGCATCAACGGATTGAACCGAAATAGGAGCTATAGAGGAAAGATATATGAAAACCCTGTAAGGATTGAAAGATCTGAAAATGCTTAGGAGAGAACAAACAAGGCGTTCGTTTCTTACAAATGTCAAGACATCCACTTCTCCACAGCTGTTGGTGGCTGGACTACAGGAAGGAGGTATGTGCTCTGTAGGGGCTGAGCTGGCCCTCCCTGTAATTCTCTTCATGGTTAATATCACCTTGAACTCTGGAGAATAGCAAACGCCACTGTAGCTGCCTTAGTGCTCAGATGGGGGAGAGAAACCTGTTGTGGCAAAAGAGTGATGACTAGAAAGCAAATCAACCAAAAGATCATTTTAGCACAGGATTGGTGCCTTACTTGAGTAAGTGATTTATGACACAATGTTTTTATTTGATCTGGCATTACAGGGATAAATTATTGAGTGCTAATTGTATGTTGATAAGCTGTTCCTGCTTAAATTTATTCCTTCCTCAGTTTGTGTTAATTGGGGCATATTGGAACAGGAGGGAATTGCCCACTTATTGCCTGCTTTAGTTTATGCTGTTACTAAAATGTGCAGTTGTAGTTGTGTCTTCGCTTTTACTCATGCTAAGTGAATAAGGAGCTCCAACCAGAGGATTCTCCCCTCCCTGGTAATGCTTTGTTCTTTTTTCCATAAACGAGTTATTAAAAATAACATTACTCCTATTTACTTGTTCAAGTTTACTCAAGTTGCTGCAGAAGGTAGGGTCAGAGGTGGATTGGTAGAAGGCTGGAGCAACTTAGTGCAGATTTTACCATTTGCAATTTAAATCTTCTTTAGAAGAAGCCATCATGGTGTGGTGCATGTTTCTTGCATAGGTGGCTCCATGTCTGACAAATATTTTTAGTGGCTCTCACTCTTTGGCATGAAGGGATTTGAATGGCCATGGAGCACTAGAGGCCATGATATGTTCATGCCCAGGCTGAGTGTGGACGCAGGAACAGAGGACAGCAAATACCACAGAGTGAGGATTTTGTCTCTCAGAGGTCTCGGTAATACATAGCTGAGTATCCCTGATCTAAAAATCTGAAACCTGAAATACTCCAAGATCCAAAGCAAGTGCCATATGATATCACAAGTGGAAAATTCCACACTATGAAACACTGTTTCATGCACAAACTTATTAAAAATATTATGTAAAATTACTTTTGGGCTATCCATACAAGTAATAAATAAAACATAAATTTTTGTATTTAGACTTGGGTCTCATCTCCAAGATGTCTCATGTATACAAGTACTCCAAGCTGTGAAAAATTCCAAAATACTTCCAGTCCCAAGTGTTTTGTATAAGGGAACCTCAACTTGTACTGTAAATCGAGGGAAGTGAAAGAAGTCCAGATTTCCAGAACCAATACAGACACAAAACAGCAAACAGCCAGCAGGATTCCAGGAGAAAAGCTGGGTTGAGATTAAAGGAAATCGGCAAAAGGGGAGGAAATAGTAACATTCCAAAGCAGCACGCCAGATTCAGGGCCCGAGGGCGGTCTGCACCATGCACTCCACATGGCCCACGGGGAGGCTTGTAAACACTAATCCAGATGCAGAGGCGCTCTTTCTGCCTTGTTTTATGAATTCCGCTGGATGTGGGCAGGTGTGTACCTGGCTGTAAACCATACAGGGCCCCGCAGGTGCCCAGGGCTCTTGGACTTGGTAGACACAGTGTGTGCTGCTTCCCACACCTCTTGCTGGGACTCAGTCACCTGTTTCCCCATGCTCCTGTAACTATCTCTCTTCTCTCCCCATTTTGCTCTTAGATAACATATGCCATTTCTTTATTCTGACTTTCTCCCTCAGAAAAAATAGAAAATCATTTCGCTTCATCGTCCGTAGCCAAAGTAGAAAGGGCTTCGCTGGGTAGAGATCAGAATTGAAGACTGGGATAGGCGTGGGTTTTGACCCATCCTAAAGATATTTCACTCCAGAAGCACTGAGAGAACCTTGTAGTTGGGTAGTTCTGCCCACACAATTTATTTACTTATTTTTTATTTTATGAAAAACAAAATTTTATAACAAAATAACAAGAAAACAACACTAGTTGATAAACTGTATCATCTTCAAAGTAGTTACTCAGAGTACAAGACACAGACTAAGATTTTTACAAAGAAGAAACAAACAGATAACACACAAAACTTTCTTTTCAATGAAGTAAGATAAACCAGTAGTATAAATGAAACTATATGTATTAAAATATTTCTGAAACAATAGAATAGGTAATTTGGGGGCAGTATTTGAACTTCTCCCCACTTCCTATTTATCTATTTTGCTCATATATATATTCAGTCAGGGTTTACTAGAGAAACAGATATAATACAAGATATACAAATATATAAGAATTTGCAAGATTGTCTTACAATGGCCACCCACAGAGGCAGGTGTGGAAGGGTGCAAAGGGCTCTCTGTGTGCTGGAGATCCGAAGGATCCAGTCAAAGGCCTAGGCCTCTGTGTAGTGTCCCATGTGAGTCTGTATCAGAAGGTTGAAGGATCTGCACTGGAATCCAGGAGGCAACATTCAAGGTGAAGGTGAAGACTGGAGCTCCTTGGAAGAAGCAGAAACAATACTTCCTTCTTCATTTCTTCTTTATAGTGTTCTGGCAATAATCCTTGCTAGGATGGGTCTTCTATACCCAGAACTATGCTGAGACAGTTTAGCTGGGCCTTACTCAAGGGTAGGCAGTCAATTAACTATCATATATACATATATAGTTTCTCATATAAGAGAAACCATGCGATATTTAAACTTGTGTGTCTGACTTATTTCACTTAACATTATCTTCTCAAATTGCATTCATTTATCTACAAATGCCTTAAGTTCATCTTTCTCTATGGCAATGCAGTGCTCCATTGTGTGTAAATATCAGATTTTCCTTAATCTTTCATCTGTTGATGGATCTATATGCTATTTCCAAGATCTAGCTACTATAAATGGTGCAGCTATAAACCCTGGTAGCACGTATCTCTGTAATGATGATTTTAACTCTTCTGGGAAGACACCTAGACAGTGAATATCTGGGTAAAATGGAATAGCTACTTTTAGTTTTTCAAAGAATATCCACACTGATTTCCACAGTAGTTGTACTAGCTTACATGCTCACTACTCATGTAAAAGAGTTCCTTTTTCCTCAATTCCTGCCAGCCTTTATTACTGTATTAGATTTTTTTTTCATGATAGCCATGTTTTCTGGGGTAAAATGATATCTCAGTGTAGTTTAATTCCATTTGTCTGACTGCCAATGATGATGAGCACTTTTCATGTATTTATTGGCCACTTGTATTCCTTCTGAGAAGTGTCTATTCATTTTGGTTGCTCATGTTTTGATTAGGTCTTTTATTTTGGGGAGTCTAATTTTTTAAGTCTCTATGTTCTTTTTTAAAATTTATTTTAAAAAGAATAAAAAACAATAAAAAATTAGAAATGGTACAAAATTTCAAAAAACAAGATGGTAGATATTTAACAGTGGTTGTTATATTGCATACTGTTGTCTTCAAAGTAGTTGTTCAGATTACCAGACATAAGCATGTAAAATTGGTCAAAAAAATTAAGCATTAACTGTTCCTTTCAATAAACCAATAGAAATTATCTCAGCTACCTTGTGTATATATATATTCCCCCCCTTCCTTCCTTCTTTCTTTCTTTTCTCCTTTCCCTCAAACCAGATGTTCTTTCCTTTTGATCAGTAAAGCCCAGCCAGCGTAACTCAGAGAGGTGAAGTGACTTGTCCAGGGTAGCTAGAGGTAGTAGACCTACGATTAGATCCAGTTTTGTCAGTTTTCAGGATGTTTTTGCTATTACAACCTCTGGCCCAGCTACTACTTCCAGGTCCATTCTGACCTAGGTGAAAGGAATGCTGGGACCATCCCTGGTCAATAAAATGGGGAAGTAGGAGACTAAGATGGGGTTCTGGGGTTATCTAAACTCCATATGATTCTGTTTATTTAATTTGATTAGGGATTATAAGTGATATAGATAAAATGCTGAGAAAAAACCTCAATAATGATTAGTAGATTCAGAAAGTTTGTAGATCAAGAAGCTTGAGCTATGTGACCTTGGATAAGTCACTTTATCTCACTGGGTTACATTGCATGAACTCCACAGAACTGAAGCTTGACATCAGTACAGACTCCTTTGATTTCCTTGGGACTTTTAACCTTGATTTGATTTCTACCTCCTGGTCTGTTAGGATTAAGAGCTGGCAGGTATAAGTTTGCCCTCGACCTTGGTTCTCAAAGAATGGTCCTTAACCAGCGGCACAGCTTCACCTGGGACCTGGTAAGGAATGCAAATTCATGGCCCCGCTGCATGCTGTAGAATCAGTACCTGTGGAGCCAGGCCCAGGACACTGTGACTCAACAAGACCTCCAGGTGATTCTGATGCACAGGAAAATTTTGAGGCGCCCTGAAATGGAATAAACACAGTAGAAAAGCAAAAACCTCAAAAGTAGTATGAAGTAAGCATTCAAACTCTGACAATTAGCAGCTCTGAGGCCTCGTACAAGTAACCGTCTCTCTGTGTCTCAGTAACCTTAACTCTGAAAAGGTTGGGTCGGTCTCATGGAATCGTTGGATCAAATGAGATAAGGCAGGAAAAGCCTGTCTGTAGCTCCTGGCCTGGTATTCAGTGAGTGCTCAGCACCTTTCCCCAAAAATTCTTATGATTATGACAACTCCAGCTGCCTCCAGCTCTGGCAGGCCAGAGTAGGACCTCCACAGGGTCCCTTGTGTCCCTCCTCTCCTGCCCCAGCTCCACCACAACCTTACTTCTGCTTTGCTGTGAACACTCTGGGATTGGAAGAAAGGTGAGCTCTGGAGCGCCTTTGAGAATGGACCGCCCACCCCTCACCGGCTCCTTAGCCTCACCACAATGACGTCAAGACAGAACTAAACCATGCTTGCTTTATGCTCTGGGAAACACGGAGGAGACCCACACTCTGAGCCAAAAGTCAAGGCACATTCACAACAGCATGGGCTTCCTTGGCCAGAGAGGGCCAGAGAGGGAGGCCCAAACCTTGGCAGTGAGACTGTCCCCAGTCACCAAAGTGTCTGGCCTTGCCACCTCTTTTGGTGACTGCCATCACACATAGCCACTGCCTGAGCAGGGGACAGCCCCTACTCCCTCATGAGCTGAGAGGCTTGTGGGGCTTCTCACTGGTCTCAGTCTGTGATGAATAAAAAGCCAGAGTGGCAGGCTGTAGCAGCAGCTGCTGCTGCCTCCCTGTGGGCCACCATAATGTCTCCCAGGGGACCAGCCCAAGCCTGCATGAGCCTTGGGAAATTAGTGAATTTATCAGTCAGTGTTTTACTAGAGAAACAGATATGACACAAGACATATGAATGCATAAGAACTTGCAAGATTGGCTTATGACGGTCAGCCACAGAGTCAAATGAGGAAGAGTGCAGAGGGTATCTGCTCTTGGAGATGGAGGGTTCAGTCCAAGGTCCGGAGCTCACTGCAGTGTCCTGTGTAAGTTCATAACAGGAGGTCAATGGTCAACACCAGAAGGCTGAAGAGTCTGTGCTAGAAGGTTGAAGGGTCTGTGCTGGAAGCCAAGTAATCTGCACTGGAAGATAGGAGATGATGTCCAAGCTGAAGGCAAAGACTGACGCTCCTCTGAAGAAATAGAAGCAGATCTGTCCTTCCTCATTTGCTCTTTATAGTATCCAGACAATGAGCTACCCTCGGGAGGGTCTGCCACACTCTAGAGTGTGGAATTGCTGAGCCAATGTAGTTAAGCTTCTTTTAACTAAACTTCTCACACTGACACAATCACTCAACCATCACAGTGAGCAATTCTGACTTGTTGAATTTTTCCCTCCAAAGAACTTGTGCGATTATGTCCTATTAATCATTTTTGAGCAAAAAGATAAGAGAAAAGAAAGACACTCAAGAAGATAGCAGAGTAATTAATCTGTTCACTTATGCACAGTGATTCACTCTGTGCTCTGAGTACATTCATTCCCAGTATTTGTTGGGTACACAGTCTGCAGGAAGCCCTGTAGACAGCAAGGTGAAATAAAAATATATCTGCTTTCAAGAAGACTACAAGTTAGTGAACAGAAAGCTATGGGTCCCACCATCTGGCTCAGCATTTATTACATGCCAGGCTCTGGGGTAAGGGCTTAATCCTTCTAAGACCCCTGTGAGATACATAGGCTTGCTCCCATTCTACAGATGAGGATGCTGAGACTTGAGACAAAGTGACTGACTTGGAGTCTCCCATTTGGAAAGTTTGGGCTCTGTGACACCAAAACCCTTCCTTGTTCATTCTAGCATGTAGACTCTGAAGAAGGATGTTCATTTTCCCATTCATCTCATGATGAGTGCCTTGAGAAGGTGCACACTCACAGGACCCTGGCAGCCTAGAGTGTAGAAAGATGGCATCTGTCACTATGTGCATCTTGAAGAATAATCCAAGGGAGACACGGGGCTGACAAGGTGGGTGGTGGAAAGCCCCTGAGCAGTGCTCCAGGGAAGGATGGTGTTGAGGTGGGAGGTGAATGGGAACCCTTATTTTGGCCATTCAGGGGTCTACCGTGGAGTGGCAGAATCAGCAAGTGTCCGCTACTTCAGTCTGGCCTTGTCCTCAGAGTGATCCTGGCCAGCACTGGTTAGGAAGCAGGACTAGATGAGTTAAGATAAAACTTGGAGCATGCTTTGCCCTCCCTGGTAAGGGTGCAATAAAACCCCAGCCATGTTTGATAGTTTGATTTGTGTTACTGCCACCTCCCATGCATGCACATTTACTAACTTCCTGTGTGCCATGACACCATGACATTAGGCTCATGGCAATTCTTTGCAAACATCACCTGGGAATGTCAGAGAGGAACTGGCACTTGTTGAGTGGTGAGAAGGTCCCCAGTGCTCTGACATGAGTTAATTTGTGTTTTTTCACAAGGCGCTGAGATGTTTCCCATGCTATGGGTGTGGTTATTAAGGTTCAAGGAGGCCAAAGTGTGCAAGGACCAGCTGGTGAAGTAAAATGGAGCACCGTCTCTCCAAAGCTAGTGACTTAAAGCTAAGGGGGCAGTGAATGGGCTTTGGTGGGGGGAGGAAATAATTTGTGATTGAAATTCAACAATTGATAAACAATTGGTCTTGTTAAATTGAGGCACTATGGTATTATGAATATTAGAGTAGGAAAGACTTGGGCTCACATCCCAATCCACTTGTTCCAGGCCAACCCATTTACTTCGCTGAGCCTTTCTTCATTTGTAAAATCTGAAGAATATGCATACTCAGAAGGGCCATCAAGATTAAGGGATACAATGTGTGTGTAATATGTAGCTCTGTTCCTGGCAGGAAGTATCTCTTCCTCTCTTGGTCTTCTCCATCAGATATTTTCTTCCAGGTTCATTGATTTGGGCACCTTCCAGCAAAGCTCAGGCATGCGCACCGAGGATTCCTGCCCTCCCTGGAGGACCGCAGTGTGGAGAGAAGCAGGGGGCACAGGCGCATGACTATTGATCATTTTGAGCTGCTCAGCCCAACACAGTTATTTTATTTCATTGAGATCACATGAGCACTCAAATACTTTATTTTGTGACCAGGTACAAGAAAGCTAGCACAGTTGGTTTGATGGCATTGCTGTCCTCCAAGACTGTCAAATAACCTAAGTTTGCATGGTGGGCCCTTTGGAATTGCCTTTGATTCAAGATATCAGAGACTATGGAAGGCCCATGTCACAGAGGCTCACTGGTTGATTACCACACTTTTTCCTTTATCTCCTCTGCTAGCCTATTTTTTTGGCCTTCCTCACTTTGAGGTGATTACAAGACTGAATTTTGCCAGATGGAACATGGTTGGAAATGATGGTTCACATGGAATGCAGGTGAAAAGTCTTGGCTTCTCAAATTTCCCTGATCCTCTTCATTTGGGGCTCACCAGATAGAGGACTCAGTGGAAGACTCCATAATACAGAGAATAGGGAGCCACTAGATGGAAGGAACCTGGGTCCTTGAATGATTATATGGAGCAGAGTAACCATCCTACCCTACAGCTGCATTGGATAGTGAGTGAGCAATAAAGTCCTACTTTGTCAAGTGACTGAGCTTGGGAGTTACTTAAATAGTAATTAGCCTGCCCTCATGAATACAGCCTGCTTATGACTTATAACAAGATATTTCCAGCCATCATTAATACCATTGCTAAATGACCCTATAAAATCAAATGCCCTATGAGGGATAATATATTTCTTTACATTAGCATAAATTAATTTATAAGCTGAGTCTGTCAGATCCAAGTAGGGCCCTAAGGATACATTCCACTGTGCTTGATTGCAGGGAAAGCTGAGGATGGGGTGGCTGGTGACCTGCTACACAGTAAAGTGGTTCTCTAAGCTTTGGTATCATTTACAACATTCTAGACATGCAGATTCTTGCACCCATTCCAGATCTATTGGGTCAGAAACTCTGGAAGTCAGGCCCAGCAATCTGCTTGTATAAGCCCTCCAGTGATTTCTATGCATGAGGCTCCCATTTAAGAAGTACTGAAGGAAAGGGACAGCTGGGTCTTGTAGGTCACACCTGGGAAGAGCAGAATGGCGTGTGGTCACAGCGACTACTCCTTGAAGCCTGAGTGGACAAGGAGAGATGGTCCAAAGATGAGTCCTTTCAAGTGTCTCTCCAGTTGATCTCATTGGTTACAACATGAAGTTTGAGAATTTGGTTTGTCACTCTACAGAGGATTGATTACCACATCAGAATTCTTAGAAAATTGTACAACTTTGCGAGAGCTCCCAGTAAAGCATAACACAGACTGGGTTACTTAAATAATAGAAATTTATTTTCTTGGAATTCTGGAGTCAGGAAGTCAAGATCAAGATGTCAACAGAGCTGGTTTTCTCTGATGCTTCCTTCCTTGACTTGCAGGCGGTTGTCTTCTTGCTGCCTGTTCGTTGTTCATGGTCAAGCGTCTGTGCACCCATGCTCTTGGAGTTTCTTTTTATGTCCTAATTTCCTCTCCATTTAAGGACACCAATCAGACTGGATTAAGGCACTGATGGCAAACCTTTTAGATACTGAGTGCCCAAACTGCAACCTCAAACTTCTTTATATATTGCAAAGTACCAACACTGTAATTAAGGCTGAACCCTGAGGTTTTAGTTTAGTAAAACAACTCTTTTTTTTGTTTTGTTTTGTTTTGTTTTTTGTTTTTTTTTGTTTTTCTCCGGTACCGAGAACCGAACTCACGATCTTGCACTTGCCAGGCAGGCGCTTTACTGCTGAGCTAAATCCCCAGACCCCAAAAAACAACTCATATATTAACATCTTTCATCTTTAAAGAAAAACACAATAACACACATGCCCAGGTTCACCACCACTGGATTAGGGCCTACCCTAATGACCTCCTCATTGAACATAATTACATCTTTAAAGACTCTGTCTCCAAGACCAGTCACACTCTGAGTTACCTAGGGGCTAAGACTTCTTCATGAATTTGGAAGGGATACTATATTGGCCAGATTTTCTTTACTGCAGCAAATTCCCAAGATAACCAATTTATAAGAGAAGAAGGTTATTTTGGCTCTTAGTTTTAGAGGTTCCAGGCAATGACTGGTTGGCCCTGTTGCTGTGGTTGAAGTAAAATAACATGGCAGCATCATGTGTTGGAGCAAAACCACTCGGCACATAGTTACGAAGAAAAAAAGAGGAGCAGGACAGGGTTGGGATCACTCCATCCCCTTCAAGGCCATGCCTCCAATGACCTAAAAGCCTCCCACCAACCCTACCTCCTGAATATTTCACCATCTCCCACACTAGTACTCTGGAGATCAAACTCTAAGCCATGGGTCTTTGGTGACATTTAAAATCCAAAGTACAGTAGACACAATTCTGTCCAAAATAACTATGGAATCCAGAACATGACTACCTTCTATTCCTGTTCCTCTTGGAATGCTCTTGAATAATCCTGCAACCAAAGACAGTTAAGTACTACACTTTTCAGTGAGGACTAGAGAGCTTCCTCTGTTTCATTCTGATAGTAAAGTTATGTAGGAGTTCATGCTTTTGGCAGCAGGTTAGCTAATTGAAATTAGAATCAGATGGAAGTAATGTGAAACTAGTTATCTGTTTTAAGTAGTTTTTGTGCCCCGGAAGCAGATGGAGGTTAGTTTGTAAATAAATGTTGTCTGTTGGCAGACAAAATTTCTGAAACAACCTCATAATCTTTTCCCCATGTTGTGATGCACTGATGCCACAGCACATGGGAAAATACTTTGCTTGACATGTCAGGGTTTGGACTAACTTATGTTAGGGTAGAAAAATGACCTCCCTTTCTGAGATGCCTTGATTCTGTTTGGCTTGTTAGTGACCCATGGTAATAACCTTAAACAATGACTGATGCATGCTGCAGAAATTAGATATATGGAAAGAATTGGATGGGGAAAATAGATGAGCAAGCCTTAAAACTCACATTTTATAAACTGGTGTGTATTTCTCAGGAAAAAGCCTCAGCATGTGAAAGGACACTTACTATTGCGTGTCACATCCTCTATTCATGTGGGTCTCCTCTTCCTTCTGCCCTACCCCACTTCATATTAACCAGCAGGGGTCATGGATGGTGCCCCAACTGCCAGGGTGATCTTTGCTATAACAGCTTTAAATGTTCTAAACTTGGGGCAATTTGGCTGCCTGTAAAATCTCACTGAATGAACTTTCCTATCATTTGTTAACTGCCAGGGCAGAGTTCACTGAAAAGCATCCTCACTGCTAGTCCATGAAACAGGAGCTGTGGAAGTCCTGTGCATACAAACACGTTAGCCTATGCTCAAAATATGCTTATGGGGCAAATTCTGATATGATTAATGTTGGCATCACTGAGCATATATTAGTGGGATTTGCATATCTATAAATTTGAATAAAGTTCAAGGACACCAAATGATTTCAGATTTAATAATAATAATAGCTAACATTATTGAAGTATTATATGCCCCAAACTACTATAAACATTCTATAAAATAGTTTAATTAATCCCCACAACAGCTGTATAAATATGATCATTTTAAAGATTAGGAATCTGAGACATAGACAGGTTTAGTAAGTTGTCCAAGAGCATGCAGGGAGCTCATGAGCAGCAGAGCTAGGGTGAGCCCACATAATCTGCTTCCAGCACCTGTGCTCTTACCCCCTGGGTCCCATGGCCCAAGTTGTTAAGCACACAAATGGGAGAAGATGGCCTGGCCTTTCTAGGGGTGGTCTGGGGGTTGTACTCGCAACAGAAAGCAAGCAAAGGCTTCTTTCCCAGGCATGGGTGTAGAAGACTGATGCTCGTTCACTAGTGTTTTTGGGGGAGTTTGTAATCAAAGCCTGAGTCTGTAGGTCCTTACCTTTGTCACTTTGGAGAAACAGATACAAGTGTGCCCATGTCCCTCCAGTGCATGCTCGCTGAGGCAATGTGCCAAGCCTCTGAGAGTTCTTGTCATGAGTGAGACTCCTGCCTGCTCTCCAGGAACACAGCACCCATGGTAGAGCCCATCTGACCACCCAGAGTGCACGTCAGAGTTGAGGAACTTGGAGAGGAGTTGGGGCGGGATTGGCAGAGGGAGTGAGTCAGGCATGAGTATGGAGGATGAGCATACTTCTGTTTTTCTTTTTTTGCAGTACTGGAGGTTGAAATTGGGGGCCTTTCCACTGAGCTATATCCCCCCAAAACATTATTTTTAAATTTTGACACAAGTGCAAAGTCACTGAGTTGCCGAGGTTGGGCTTGAACTTGTGATTCTTCTGCCTTAGCCACTCAGAGTCCTCCAATTACAGGCATGCACTATGATGCCCCATAGCAGTAGATAAGTAGAACTTTGAGTAAGGTGGGGAAGTGCATGGCAGAGCACAGGAAGAGATGAGCCAGGCTGCAGAGAAAGGGCACTAGTTCCTCACTAGGTGCCCAAGTGGGTACTATGTTGAGTGATGAGTGCTGAGGTTGGGGCTCAGTCTCTCTCCTGGTGAGATATAAAGTCCGCTGTGAAGACAGAGCCACAACAATACGCTTCTTCAGCAAGAGAAGCACGGCTTTGTCCTGCTTATTTTATATGGTGTCTTCATTACTTTTCTTGTTGCCAAGACAAAATATCCATCCCCCGAAGTTAAAGGAGGAAAGGATTATTTAATTCACAGTCTGTAGAGGTTTCAGTTCATAATCAGCTCCTTCCAAGGCATGTGGCACATGGCAGAGGGGTAACCGCTCATGGTGGTGGAAGACAGCAAAAACAACAAGCAAGGGAGGGAGGGAGAGAGTAGAAGCCTCTTTCTGTCCTTTCTATTGCATGCAGGCTACCTGCCCTAGGGCAGATATAGCACTCATACCCTTAATCCCAGAACTGGACCATGAATCTCACAAGCTCTAGACTCAGCCACCTCTGAAAAGCCCACCCCCCATGAGAGCATGAGGTTTTAGGGGGATTGTAGACACAAACTATAACATACTGTCTTATAGAAGAGTGCTCATTGTTCTAGGAATGGCCTCAAAATAACAAGGGAGAAGTGGCTATCTTGGTGCCACAGCTTTCCCACTATTCACATATCTACCTATTTGTTAAGGCTTGGAATTCAACAGAGATTTGTTTCATTTATTTATTTATTTATTTATTTATTTATTTATTTATTTATTTATTTATTTTTGGGTCTTTTCGAGACAGGGTCTCGCTATGCAGTTCAGGCTGGCCTTGAGCTCACTTTGTAGTCCAGGCTGGTCTCAAACTCCCAACCATCCTCCTGCCTCAGTCTCCTGAGTGCTGGGATTACAGGCATGTGCCACCACGCCTGGCTCTTTCTTTTAAAAAGTGCTCTCTTGCAATGTCTAGGATATTTAGTCCTATCCATTACTTAGCCTCAGCCACACTAGCGTACATGAGCAGTTTTCCTGAGGGTGGGTTTTGCTAAGAAATGAAATGAGGTAAGAAGGAAAGAGAACACCTGGTAGAGAATTGGGAATCAGAGCATGTGGAAAAAATAGAGCAGTGATCCAGAGATGATTCAAGAGGCAGCTACATTAAAAGTTGATGTAAAATTAGGGTTAAATAGGAAATTATGCCACTAGGTTTTGGATAAATGCCACCCAAGTATCCACTTGTTGAAGCCTTACTCCCCAGCCTCTGGCACTTCTGGGAGCTGATGGAACCTTTAAGAGGTGGGACCTAGTGGCAAGTCTTAGATCAATGTGGACACTGCCCTTATAGGTGATTGTGAAGCACCAGTTTCTTCCTCTCTGTTCCCTTCCCAGCCACAAGGTGAATGACCTTCCTCCAGTGCACACATCTGCCATGATGTGCTACCTTGCTCTAGGCCCAAAGGCAGGAGGGTAGTTGATCATGGACTAAAACCTCCAAAGCTGAGAGCCAGAGTAAACCTTTCCTCTGTTAAAGTACCTCTTCGGTACTTCATTATAGTAATGGAAAGCTGACCCACACAGATGCAGATGTGGACAAAGGCCCACTAGATAGAATAGCCTTAGTACCTGCTTCTAATGCTGCCTTAGAGTTACATACGACAAAAGGTAACTTGGAGCCATGCCAACACAAATGCTACTTAATATTTAAAAAATAGATTCTTTAAGTTCTTCCTGATCTATACATCAATAGATAATGCACTTGTATTAAAATAAGGAAAATAAATTGTTTAGTTTTAAAACAAGCTTTTGCTTTAGCTTTGGATTTAAGAATCTTTCTCCTTTATCTGTGTCATTTTTAAAATGCTATTTTTGTCGTATTCTCTAAAGCTAGTTAGAAATAATGCAAACAATCTTTCAAAAATATATTATGTAGCAAATAGTGATAAGAATATGTTTACTTATGTATCTAAAACTGCAGCCATAGTTATAGCACAGCATTTGGTCTTGATTGTAGCATGGCTCAGGCAGATGGGCATGTCACGTGACCATGATGACAGGCATTCATTCATAATTTGATGACTTTTCCACCTAGAATCTGGCAACCTGACAGCCAGCACCTGCTCAACCCAAACGATGAGCAAGGAGTTCCTCAGCAGTAAATGAAAGGATGTGGTATAAAGAGATATTTTATCATTCAGTATTCTTTTTGTCTCATCCAAGTACGTAAAATTCAGGCTAAAACCTTCAGGTTGACCATAAAAAAGGACTTGAGGACCTCATCATTCTGTATAAAGCTCTGGAAGTTGCCTGGCAAAACCATTTATTTTCTGCAACTTTACAGAGGTATAAAAATGAATAGGTTGTAAAGAACATTAACAATTTAGTGTTACAATATCTCTAAAATTTTCAATGTACATACTCACTTTGGGGGAAATCTACCCCACAAAAATAAAAGCATTGCTCTATGAGGATATATGCACAAAGATGTGTTTACTTCATCTGTAGTATGTATGTTCATAAGTAGAGGAATGGCTGACTACATTAAGGTTCCTTCTTACGGTGAACTATTACTGTGTGTATGCATAAAAGAAAAATTAGATCTGTATGTGTTGAATTACAAGAATATTGTTGTATTTAAAAAGGCATTGACAAAATATATAAAGTATAAATTCATGTATATGTACACAAATATATATTTGTATATTTATACTTGCTGTAGGAACACCAAGAAGTCTGTAGAAGAATATAAACCAAATTTTTGCTTTTACTAAAGGTTAAAAGGGAAAGGATTATTTAACTTGTAAAGAGCATATGTTAATTTTGTTATGCACAGAAGGAAAATCTACTTAGCTATTTATAATTAGCTGAGGATTAAATAATACTTTTAAAATGCTATAATTCCTGCAAACCACTAAAAATGTAAATATTATTTGACTGTTTTCCCCCTGCACTGATGTAGCACATAGCAGTGTAGCCCTCACTTTCTACCACACTGTCATTTATTGCATTCTCTGTTGTGGATGGCATGGAGTCTCTGGGTCTACCATGCTTTGTTTCTATCACTCTCAGACCATTGTACACAGTCACTATTACTGTACTTGTAATATATCAACTTAATTGGCTTAAGAAACTCCTAGCAAATTAGTAAGGCGCATTTCTAGGTGTGTCTGTGGAGTGTTTCTAGAGATGATTGGCATGCAGGCCAGCAAACTGAAGGGGGGAAGACCCACCCTGATGTTGGTGGCACCAACCAATAGACTTGTAGCACCAATGGAATAAGAGAGAAAGGAGGAAGTTGTCATATTTCTGAAGTGCTCCACTCTGCTTGACTGGTGCATCTATTGCTGCCGTCATCTTTGGACATCAGTCTCCAGTTTCTTAGGCTTTACAACTCTCCAGGGAGCTTCTAGGCCATTGATCTTAGACTATGCTGCATCCTTTATACCTCTTGTTCTGTGGTTTCCATCTACTTGGGCTGAGCAGCTACTGGATCCTCCCACTCTCCAGTGGGCAGATGGCCATTGCAGACTCTCTTACCTCTGATCCTATAAGCTTCTAATTATGTGATCCTCTTGCATAGTTACACATATATTTTCTGTTGATTTTGTTCCTCTAGAGAACCCTAAACAGTGTGTGCATGCCTGTGCACTTGCACATGTGTACACACACACACACACACACACACTCTCTCTCTGTTTCTCTCGGTCTTAGATCTCCAGTTTCCTCTCCTTCATGTGGTTATCTGCTTTGCACACTTCAGGTGCAGAACAGCTACTGTTGCTGACTCAAAAGTCAAGGCGAGACACTTGCCCTCTTGGGCTCTTTGACCCAAGGTGTGATACCTATCATCTTGTTGGGCCAGTCTGTCATCTTTGAACACTGCACCTAACCCAGGGCCACAGGATGGGTACTGAGTAATTGGCAGAGTAGCCAAGTGAGGAGGATTGGTAGTGGCTGCATAACTGTGTGGGAAGAAAAAGATGCAGTGCTGCATTCTTCATAAAAGCTTGGAACCAGATAGTTACTAACCATGCCACTGTGTTTGCGGTCTAGGTTTTGCTTGGATCTTCTGAACTCCAAAACTATGTTTGATTCCACTGTTTCTCCTTCCTCGAGTTTTGCTTTCCTCCTGCCTCCAATTTATTTCAACTGCAGTTTTTGTCATTTCCTGTTAGAGGAAGTCTACACTGCCTATTGCTCATGCTCAGAGCATTCTAGGTTTATTCTCCCTGTTTTCCTGTCTGCACCGGATGCTGCCAGAGTCTGCTTCATCAAGGAAGGGCTTTCTCTTTGTGTGTTTAGAACCTTTCCCCTGCTCTCCCTGAGTTTAGTACAGGGAAGGGATTCTCTGTTTACTAACAAAAATTCCATATTTAAATGATAAAAAATGGGCTGCTCACCACTCCCTCCTGGAAGACAACCCATCCCATCCAAAGAGCAGAGCAAATCTCTCTCTCTCTCTCTTTCTCTCTCTCTCTCCCTCCCCACCTCTCTCTCCCTCTGTCTGTCTCTCATAAGCTTATAAGTTATATTGATATCATCAACCATCAGTTTTATTTTACTTTATTGGTTTACTTACTTTCTATTTCATTGATTTTTTTCCTCTGATCTTTATTATTTCCTTTCTTCTGCTTGCTTTGGGTTCCATTTGCTTTTTTTGGTTTTCCCTTGTTTCCGAAGATAAAAGCTGAGGTCACTGATTTAAGACCATTCTTCAGGAATTTCTGTCATAAATTTTGACATGTTGGGTTGTCATTTTCGTTAGTCCTAAGTACTCAAATTTTCTTTTTGATTTGTTCTTTGATCAATGGATTATTTTAGCTTGTATTATTTAGATTCCAGATTTTTTGGAGACTTTTTAGAGATCATTTTATTATTAATGTAGGTCCTCCTGATGGATCGACCTCTTAAGTGTGAAATTACCTCGTTATTGCTGGTAATAGTCTTTGCTCTTAAATCTATCTTGTCTTAGTGTTAATATAGTTGCTTCACATTTCTTTTGTTTATTGTTAGCATATTTTTCCTGCTTTTTGTTTTTAATCTCTTTGTGTTTTTATATTTAAAGTACATTTCATGTAGACAATATATGGTCCTGCTTTCTTATCTAATCTGACTATATTTACCTTTCAATTGAAGTGTTTGTATTTAAATATCAATAAAGATGGTTATTGATATGGTTAGATTTAAATCTGTCATTCTACTATTATTTTCTATTTATCCCATCTTTTCTTTGTTCTTTATTTTCTTTGAATTAGTTAGTATTTTTGTGATTAACTTTCAACCTCCCTTTTTTGTAATTAGCTGTAGCTTTTCTTTTTGCTGTTTTAGTGGTTGTTTTAGGGTTTGTACTATACATACCTATTTCTGTCTACCTTCTCTATCTTCAAGTGCTATTATTCTACTTCCTCTGGCCCTTGTACTGATTGGTATTCCTTTTGTTTATACATCTGTTTTAACGCTCCCAGATTGTACTCACAATTTTTTGTGTAAACAACCAGGTAACTTTGAAAGAGATAATGAATAATGAGAAAAAAGTCATATACTTATGCATGTAGTTACCAGTTTTGGTGTTCCTTTCATTTATATTTCCATATTATATCGTATTCCTCTTCTCAGAAGAATTACTGTAACACTTCTTTTAATGTGTGTCTACTGTTGACGAATTCTTTTAGTTGGAAAATTCTTTATTTCACTTTAAAGGTTTTAGCTGTGGGACTAGAAATGGTTTATGGTTTTTTTGATACCATCACCATTAGTCCACTGACTTCTTTGTTACATTGCCCCGACAAAAAATTTGTTAACATCCTTATCTCAATTTATCTGAAAGTAAGGTTTCTTTTTTTTCCAACTTCTAACTACACCTACTATTTTCTTTCTATCACTGGTTTTTCAGAAATTTGATTATGATATATCTGGGTATAGTTTTCTTCTATGGTTGCAGTTCATTGATTTTTATGGATCTGTAGGTTTATAGTTTTCATCAAATTTGGAAAACTTTTCAACTATTATTTCTTTAAATATATTTTTAATCCCGCTGATGATCTTTTATACTCCAGTTATACATATATTGGAACTTGAGATTGTCCAAATACTCACGGATGGTCTTTTTATTTTTTAAAGCTCTATTTTCTTTCGGTGTTTCATTTTTAGTTATTTCTGCTGCTATACTTTCAAGTTCTGTAGCTGTCTCTTCTGTAATATCTAGTCTTCCATGAATCTCATCCAGGGTATTTTTTATTTCAGACGTTATAGTTTCATTCTTTAGAAGTCCAATTTGAGTATTTTAAAATACATCTTTCAAATAATTTCTCAACACTTGAACATAACATATACAGTTCAACTTTTTATATTTATGTCCTTGTCTATTGATTGTAAAATCTACATCAGTTCTGAGCTGATTTTCATTGATGAAATTTTCTCCTTCCTAGGGATTTATTTTCTTTCTTCTTTGCAAGTCTGAAAATTTTGGATTGAATACCAGACAGTGTGAACTATATGTTTCTCGATGTTGAATATTTTTGAGTTCTTATTGATGTTTTTGAGTTTTGTTTCATGACACAGTTAAATTACTTGGAAATAATTTGATGTTGTCCTGTCTTGCTTTGAAGAATTTTTTAAAGATAGGACTAGCATATCAAGGTGAAAGCAAGGCTGAGAAATGCTAAATATTTGTAGGAAACTTGAAGATCTCTGCATAACTTTCTGCTCTCTCCTGCAAGCTCTAGTTGCTTTATTCTCCCTGGGAATCTCAGCTCCAAATCCCCAATTCAAGGAGTCTGCCTTGAACTTCCTCTTTCCTTTACCACTGACTGGGAACTATCTCAAAGCAGTAAGCTGGGGAAATCTCAAGGCTCTTTCATTTGTATTCCTTATCTCAGAAAATATTATCTTTTACTGCCTGATGTCCAAGTTTTAAAAAGCAATATTCTATATATTGTGCTATAGGGTTTTATTTTCTAAAATAAAAGTTTTGAAAAGTGGTAAACTGTATTTGGTAGTTATTATTCCATTTTGGGCATAGGAATAGTCTCAAACGTATGGAATTTAATTGAAAAAACATAGAAGATAAAGGACTACATATTTGAACTGCCTATTTGTAATATAGTTTATTTGCCAATTTATTTTTATTAGCATTTTTTATTTATTTGTAAAGATGCTATACTAAGTACTCTTAGAAATAACAGATATTGGTGGGGCTGGGGATTTAGCTCAGCGGCAAAAGCGCCTGCCTGGCAAGCGCAAGGTCGTGAGTTCGGTTCCTGGTACCGGAGAAAAACCAAAAAAAAAAAAAAAAACAGATATTGGTAAGTCATAGCCTGGAGATCAAATCCATCCTGGTCGATTTTTATACAATGTGTTGCTAAGACTAGTTTTTATAATGGCTAGTGAAACAAAATAAGGAGGAATATGTGATAAAACTATATATGGTCCTTAAAATCTAAAATACTTATTATTTAATACTGTAAGAAAAAGTATGCTGATTCTTATAAATATTATTATCTTGTGGGAGCTGAGGCTCCAACACATTTAATACATATCACACATGCCTTCTCAATTGGTAGTTTGCCACAATTCTTTAATTATACAGAACTCAGAAGTTTCATGGACTAGAACTTTAGTCTGCCAAATCTTGGACTGAGATGTATTGGAGACTAGAAGTGTAGAGAACATGGCAGTGTGAAACAACTGCCAGATAACATTGCTTCTAAGCAGATCATCTCTTTAAGTGTGATGTGGTGGTCAGCTTTAGAAACGGCCTGTTAGTGTGAAATTGTACTTGAGTTTACCAGAAGCCATTTGGAAGGTTGATTTGAAACTATGGGAATGAAAAGATTGTATTGTGGGGTTGAAAAAATACTATGAATAAAGACCCAAAAATCAACTAGGAAGACCTTGTTTCCATATAAAAATAAATAACATGGGGCAAGTCTCTCTCTATCTGATTTAAAAGGATGGAATCTTGTGAGACCTAGAGGTAGAGAAGATGGTGAGAAATCCCAAACATCAGTAATAGTGAAGCAGGTTTTTAATGGGGCAAGGACAGTGGTAAGTAAGAGTCAACCTGCATCCTTCTGGCCGACATGGCCCAAACAGACATTAACTAATACAGAAAACGGTACTGTCCATGTGAGCCCAGTGCTGATATAAGATCAGCACAGGGAAGGCAGAGTACAGGCAAGTTACAGACACCTTTAGTGGAAAATTTTAAGTTCTTGCATTTGTTGGGTAACCAGTTCACTGATCTAGTGAACTCTGAGGTTTGGTATAATGATATACAAACTAGTGTTGTGTTTCCAGATTTAGAGGGAAAAAACCAAAATCAATAAATAGGATCACCAGTTAGATTTCATTTCAGCTAACACTTCTTTTAAAAGCACATAGTGTGTCCAGTACAATCATTGGTTCATAGTTATAATTTCTTTTTCTGTTTGTCTGAAATTCACATTTAACTAGGTAGCTTATATTTTATCTGTCTGTGTAGAAATTTTGAATAACAGATATGCACATTGTTATATTTTCTGCCCAAATTGCTTCCAAATAAGTAGTATCCTCATCTACTTTTATTCAAGCTCCCATTCTCTCTCTTTATTTGCATATAATTGGTTATGAAGGATTGTGGGCTTGAGTTCTGAAACATTTTCAAATTCATTCCATTTTCTTCATCTCCAAATTTAAAGTCAGAGTTTCATCTTCTCTGGTGTAGAGATTTGCTGATTTCCTAAAATAAATTTCTGGATTTCTAATCCCTCCTCTATGTTGTTGATAAGTTGTGGTTTTGGGTTAAAATTCCCCTGTTTATTAGTCCTCAATCACCTATTATTTATAATAGACTACGACTCAAACCCTTTGGCATGGCCTTTTACAAACTGACCATGTTCTGCCTCTCTGGTTATAATTGCCACCATTCTCACAGATACATACAGTAGAGTTGTTCACAGCTCTGATTTTCTTGTGCACATTGCCTGTTGTGTCTGTAATGCTTTCCCCTTCTCTAGCATACACCCAATTCCTACTTCAAGAGCTTATTTAAATATTATCTCCAAAGCTTCTTTACATTCCCAAACTTCCCAACCGTTCAATCTTTCTTGTCTTGTGCTTCTAGTTTTATGTTATGTTATCAAAACATTTACCAAATTGTATTGTTGATAATTACACCATATCTGCCTTGCTTACTAGACTGTGAGCTTCTCAAGGACAAGAATTATGTTTTATACATTGTTTTAAACATCCAATATCTGTCATAGTATGTGACACATAGTATGCATATAATATTGGCATTAGTAGATAGCAATAATTCATTTACCAGTGAAACCAATTGTCATAGGACACCTGAAGGTGATATAGCAACTAGAGATATAGAGAATCTAACTACAGATGCGATACATAACTGGTTCATTGGGTTACATACAAATGATCATGCTCACACATGTTTTAGCATGATCAAATGCATGTGTATTGAGCACTAAGCATGTAGTTACAACGTACAGTGAGGATGAGGACAGAAGGTAATGAATACTGCTGGAACTAGGAGTGATTACATAGGCTTTCATCATTGTCTGAGGACACCTTGGGTCTAGGAAGTCAGGAGTTAGAGAAGGAGCCTGATTTGTTGTCTTTACAGCCTTTCTAACTGCACAGATGGAACATCATAAGAAGCTATGTTTGATCACATCAATTTAACAGTATACTTTTCAACTCTTACAAAGTACTGTACATCCAACTATCTTACTTGTGAACGGCTTTACTTTTAGGGTCATTGTCTGGCCATGTCCTACATATGAACTCGCCACAGTAATATCTTAGTAAGTAAACAAGGAGAAACTTCTAATTTTGCTTATTTTATTTCTTCCATTGGGATTGCAAGTCATTAATTTTTCATAGAATTTAAAATTGTGTATCAGGGTGTTATAGCAAAAGAAAAGATAGTGTAATTGTCTTTTTAAAAATGTAGTTCAATCTACTGAGGATTGGACAAAAAAATTGAGGTACTTTTATATAATGGAGTATTACTCAGCTAAAAAGAAAGATAAACTAGAGGACTTTATAGGTAAATGGTCACAACTAGAGACCATACTCATAAGTGAAATAAATCAGACCTGCATGTGTAAGCATCGTATTGTCTCACTAGTGTAAGACCTGAAAGAGTGAATAAAAACTAGGAGGTATGGGGGCTGGGGATTTAGCTCAGTGGCACAGCGCCTGCCTGGCAAGCACAAGATCGTGAGTTCGAATCCTAATACTGGAAACAAAACAAAACAAAACAAAAAACTAGGAAGTATGATAGACATTGTGTAATGAAAGGAAAATGCTCAAAAGTAAAGGGCAACCGGGAAAGAGAAGTGAAAGAAGGGGAAATTATGTAAGCATGTATATACAGGATAGCTAACATAGTTGTACTACTGTCTTATATTGCTCTACAGAAAGGAACAGTTAATGATTACTTGTTTGATCAATCTTGTATGTCTCTATTTGTTTTCCTGAGAAACCACTTTGAAGATATCAATAAGTAATACAACAATGATGGTTAATTTCCTACAACTTTGTCTGTAATGCTGTTATGTTTGTATTGTTCTTAAGCTATTTTCTAAATGGATGTCTGTCTGTTAATATGTGTTCCTTTTATTTTTTAAAATAAAAAAAATTTAAAAATGTAGTTCAAGAATCACCTTCATCAGAATCCTTTGGTGTTCCTATTAAGGAACAAATTCTTGATCCCATCCTCATTTTTGAAGTCAGGAGTTTGGTGGTTGGGGTTCATAAATCTGTATTTAAAATAAAGCCCCTATTACATTATTAAATACAATAGGAATTTAAAAACAAAGCAGAAATGTGCCACAGGACAAACTTTATAAATGGGCAACTGAGGTACTGACCTACATTATGAAATGGGTGACAAAAATTCATCTGCAGAAAGCCAACCTCTTCACACAATCACTGCAGGCACATTCTGGGCAATTGCTGTCACAGACCCTGACTTTGCAACTGTTGAAACCATCACTAGGCACCCTCTACACAGCCTGTATCAAGACTCCAGACTTTCTGATGAACAGATAACAGCATAAATCACATAATTTGTCAGTAGTTTAGGGATAGTGAAACAGTTGAGGAAGAGTAGAAAGCCTCTGATATTCTAGTTCATGGATGTCAGCTACGGACCAAACTTGCAAAAAGATGTTCTGAGGACAGTAGCTACATTAACTCTTTTGCTTAGTAACCCTGAGTAAAAATGATTTGCAATAAAAAACAACTCAAGGAAGTTTAGGAGTGTTGTTTTCATATTGATAATAGCACATGCAAGATGAAAATTCTCACTCAAATCCTGAACTCAGATAATTTACCCTGCTTTTTTTTTATCAAGCTTGTAGTTGTATGATTAAATGAATGAAAATAAAAACTAAAACAAAAATCTGAAATAATATAGTCAACTTTTAGAAATTTTATATATTTTTTCACAATAAGTTTCATTAAATATTGAACTCCAAGTCTATCCGAAAAGCCCTTTATTTTTGTATATAAGATAAGGAAAATAACTATGAAATCTTATGTACTAATTGGATAAATTCCCTTTGAAAATTTTTATGTTGCTTTCCAAAATGCTAAAGGACTATCACAAGAGAGTCAACACTAAGGTAGTTTCAGAAACAAAGAAGTTTACTTCTCTCATACATGACAAGTCCGTCATATAGCTGAGGAACTGGTGGCTGTCCTGCCACCTGTGTTAAGAGGTCCTTTCTGCATTGTTTTCCAAATTCTAGCTATTGGAACGTGGAGGAAGGGGTTAGCAGGGGAAGTCCAGGATCAGGAATTCCCACCCGAGTGAGTGGAGTGAAAACTGCCCACATCAGTTCTGCTCTTAATGAGAGACCAGTTTCATGGACACATCTAGCTGCAAGGGAAGCTGAGGAATGTAATAGAGATATGAGCCTAGGAAGAAGAAAACTTTTGGTGAAATGCTAGCAATCTCCCTTGCTGTCCAAAAGAGTTTTTCCTTACAGGTGTAGGCAAGGATATTTAGCACTTTGTTTAGAGATTCATAACTTTCCAATTGAAGAAGAAGTCAAGAAGCATTCTAGAACGATATCCAAGTTAGCACTTTAAAAAAATTGCTTGAACAGATTTCAAGGTAGAAAGCTCATGATGCTAATTTACTTTGGCTTCAATGTATTTCATTATTCTTAATATTTTTGCATTATCTCTAGTTGATATTTCCCATTAGTTTGCCCTTATGAGTAATACGTAATGTTTCCTTCCCTAAATCTATTCTTAGCTAAAATACCAAATACTTTTTAACTTATATATTACACTTATAATTTAAAGCTTCCTTATAAATCTAGGAAAATTGAAAAATAAACCATCTCATTTCCAGTTTCTACATTCATCCTACATCTGTTATCTTACTTATAGATATAACATATATGCAACTCTGTAAGATTACTACATTTATAATTGACTTGCTTGTGTTTTCATTCCAGATGTGAAAATAGTAGCATTTGATCAGTTAAATTTAAAATTTCATTTTAGAACTGCTTAGATTTTTGAGTTTTATTATATAATCTGTGGTTTCTGTAGTGTTATTTTAAGACTGATATGTGTGAAAAAGGGCAGATGCTATAACTAGTGAAAACATTTTATATGTTTCATTGTGTGGGAATGCATAACATCAGAGTAATTGGTTTGGGTATTTATTTTCATTTCCATTCCCTGCGTTTTTTCGTCTATGAAACACACATAAACACATATGTGTGCATGCATATCTAAATATGTTCCATTTTAATGTTCTTCATTTAAATGCAAATCTCTCCACTTTCATGAAAGCTTTCCATTACTGAAAGGGTGAGCCTTTATATACTGAGGTGGTTCTCTGTGCACAGGGATGAAGAATCTCATTTTGACCTGTTTCTTATTGGTGCACTGAGCTTTGTATTGAGCTCCTCTCATTGCTGTCCATCATCAATGACATAATTAAAAATAGCCATTCACCATGTGCCAAGTTTGAATGGCACTAGGGGGTCAGAGGACAAGATGCAATTAACCTATTCAAGTGGGTCACACTCACACAGAGCAATGAGCTAAACTAAATGCCACAGGTGAAAACTTGATTACTTCTTTTTGTACCAGGAATGGAACTCACGACCTCGCGCTTGCCAGGCAGGCGCTTGCGCCACCGAGCTATATCCCCAGCTCCTTGACTATTTTGGATTCGCAGAGTACTGTAAATATATAGTTCCTTTCCTCTGACTTTTGCTATTCTCTTATCCCATAGTGATGTCACAAAAGTCTTGAGAGGTATAAAGAAAAAAGCGTGAGTAGGTTTATTTTTCTTACTTTTTCTATTTTTTTGCCCCTTACTCCTTCCTTCCTTCTCTCCCTCTCTTCTTCCATATTCTTTACCTTTTTCTTATTCATAGAAAAAGAAACTAGGGGGGCAGAGATGCTTATTACAATGTTAGTGAGAATTCAGATCTACTAGCTGTACACTTAGAGTACTTGCTACATATAAGGACACAGAGAAAGAAGAGCACATGTGCGTGCACTGGGTGGAGGGTAGTTCCCAAAGACCATCTTTTCACTTCACACTGCACATATTATCTTAGTCTTTGTATCTTGAAAAGCATCCGAGGACCACTTGGGCTGACCCACAGCACTACCATGGCATAGCATGGTACTGCCCTTTGATGCAGCTTCCTCTTGGTCCTTGCACAAATGATATGTTCACTATCTCACAATGGTCCTCATTTGGACCACTTGTGTGGTGAGATCATATGTTGGATTGGAATTTGCCTCCTTCTGTCTTCCTTGCTCAAAGGGAATACATGAACAAGTACAATCTCTCTTTGGTAAGTTCTAGTCTAGACATCTGAGAACATCTGTGGTGATTTTCCCAAGTTTTCTCCACTCCCGGCAAACATCTATGTTTCCTGCAGCTTTGCCTCACACTGTTTATGTTGAATTTGTGACTGTCCACCCTGAAAGGTGCAGAGAGCTGAGAAGTAGATCCCAGCCCAGAGAACGATGGGGCAGTTCCATCCCCAGAGATGAGCACAAGTGGAAATTACTTATTCTTTCTTTGCTTCTGAATTTTAATCTATAAAATAACAGAAATAAATGAAATAAATGCTGTGAGAATTTAGAACAATGCCTGATATATGAGTTTATGGGTTAGCTGTCATTAAATTTGTATTTCGGCAGTCATGTGATACTCTTAGTTCATTCTGAACTTTTAACCAAATAAGATCATGGCTTAATACAAACCACTAAAAATCAATATCCTTTTTCTCGTGTGTGTGTGTGTGTGTGTGTGTGTGTGTGTGTGTGTGTGTGAAGGACCCTGTCTCTGCTAAAGTTTATCTGATGCATTTTAGTATATATTCCCACCTATTAATTTTTAAAACTCCTGATGGTGTCATCTAACATAACAAGTCCCCGCATTATACCTTATTTTCTGAGGGTTTGCTAGACACACCTTTCATTACTTTAACCTAATTATTGAGAAAATAAAAAGGCAAATAAAACTGGAACCGTTACAGAACACTTTCGGTTCACATCATTATCCAGACTACAGTTATTTATCTAATCCATCATGGCACAAACTATTTAACTTTACTTTTGTCTGAAATTAAGATAACCATTTTAAAGAATTCTATGATATCAGAAAAAAGGAGATTAATCTGGCACACTTTGGGCTTATACTTTCAATTCTCTTAGCTCCTGATGAATCATGTCAAGTATGTATGGCATTGGCCATAACACCCGCCCGGACCACTGTAAGTGTACACCAGAACTGATTTCACTTTCTTAGAACAAAATCAAAGTATATGTTTCTGGCTTAGCAGAAACTCATTACCCGTAATCCAACCATACATATTACTTTACACATACCGACTATAAAATTACTTTTGTCTCAAGAGTCTTCCAGCTCTTCACAAGAAATTATTTCTCATCATAAACAAACAAACAAACAAATAAAAAGAAACAGAAAAGCACATCCAGAGACTCTTAGTTATTTCCTTGGGATAATTCAGGAAGTGGGTAACAAACTAATAAAAATCAGATTTACTGTCTCCTTGCCCACTATTTTTCTTGCTGTAGAAACTTGTGTTATGTTTGGCCTTTGCCCTCTCATGGGAGCACCTTACCAGGAAAGGTTTTGACTAGAGCATCACGCAGGTTCATGTGAGGCTTCTTATGTTTGAACTAACCAACGTGTGAGTCTTCTCATTTCTGGCCCTTACTAACTTACAGTAATTGTTTTGACATTGTTGATCTCTGAAAACGTAAAATGTATTTCCTTAGAATAAAGGAGCTGTGATTTCATTAAGGATTTGTTACATTTCAAGAGGGAATACAATATTTTATGAAAAACAAAAGGAACCTTGTCATATTCTATTAAAGCAATCTCTTAAACCCCACCAAAATTGCCTGAGGACTTACAGCACTCCTAATTATACACAGTCTACCTAGGATTTTCATGTAATTTAAATGAATGAGTCTTGTACTGAATGTCTCAGTTTTAAATTACTCAATGTCTCTTGCTTAAATTGCTCAAACTTAATATTTTGACCTCCTTCCTGAAAGAGTCACCTCAGAGAACAGAAGATTCTGGAAAAAGGAAGCCTGTGCCTCAGGAAGTTATCAAATGACTCAGTATTTTTTTAGACATGCAGTAGTTCATACTTCTTTTACAAAAAATACTGTAGAGTTTGCCAGGGGAAGAAAGAAATTTATGGATAGGTTAAGGGGGAAAAGGTTTATTTCTCTGAATATTTCTCAGCAAGATGAGAAGATGCATATTACTGCAACCTGAAAATCTGATCTGCAGAGCTTGCCCACCACTAACTGTATATGAAAGAAGTAAATTGCCAGATTGTAAACACAGCTTGAGTCACCTCCTTTCTGACGTTTGAACTAAACTTAGGTTCCCTTGGGATCTGACTAGAGTTTTGACAAAATACTGTTCTCTGTTTCAAAGGAGGATAAAAAGAAATCAGCTTATAATGCCTCCTTCTCAACTAATTGTCAAGAAGTGGTCATTTTAGTGACTTCTGGCATAGAGTTGAGGAAAAAAATAAAAATTAATGATAATTTTTGAGTCTGTGGTTGGAGATGAGCTTTCAGTGTTTGGAAAGCGTGTTCAGAGCTCAGTTGGATGAGGTGTAAGGAAGCACAAGGGAAGGACTAGAAGAGGTGGAGGGTATTAAGTATTACCTGGTCATCCTTGAAGGTGCGTCAAAAAGAGAAAACAAACTTATGATCAAGTTAAAACATATCCCTTTTTATGTCATACTCCATTTTGGAGGAACTGCTGGTTATTGCACAAGCCTTGACTTAGATTACTGAGTCCCTTTACTGAAAAAAGTTGCACTGAAATGGTATCTAGTGAGGCCTAATCATGTAACTAAGTCTGGTTTTTTTTTTACATGTACCATGTAATTTTATTATACCAAAATATAAAATAGTCACCATTACTATACATATTCACCTTTAAGATGATGACACCGAGTCATGTGCAAGTAAGTAAACCGATTAAGTAAACTGATCAAGTTGATTCAACGTTTAGGTCAATGCTACTTAAATAGTTTGCTCTTTCTATACCATGAGCTTAGATTTTTAGCAGCAATTGTGGCCAATACTTCACAGAAACAGAGGCATCATCTACATTCCAAATTGACTCTACTGGAGTCGTGGCCTGCTGTGCTGTTCTGGTGCAGTGTTGGTCTCCAGTGAAAATAATTAACTGCAATATTGGTGGGAAGGACAGTGGTGGGGAGTGATACTGCAGGTTTATCCTTCTCTGTAATAAATTAGACAGCAGCGAAAACTTTAGGATTCACATCTGAGAAGTGAGGAGGACTTGGATCCTGAGCACTCTGATTCATTTGGCAAATTCCCTGAGGATTTCCTGTGTACCAGAAGATCTGTCTCAACTGTAGGGACTCAGGGGAACCCAACACATGGTGTCTTCCTATCATGAAGACGATATGGTCGCCTATGCAAAGCCACTCACTCTAGTAATTTTCACTCACTCTTCTGGATTGTCCGATGTCTCCAATTCTCTGCCTTTAAGGAGGTGCCTCCTGAGTTCCAGCTGATTTTCTAAGACTTTCTGCCTGAAAAACCAGTTTATCTTCTGAGGCACAAAAAGTGACTGTATACATTTTGTCTGTAGCATCAGAGGAGAGAAAAAGCTCCTGTGGCTTATTTAAAACCTGCAAAACACACACAAGCATGGCTTACACAGCCCAAGAATGTGCTGATCATGTCTACCACTACCAAAGTGCATAAAGACCAGCATTAAAAGTGTAATAACAGAGAAATAGGGGGTGGGGGGTGGGAGAGGTGCCGAGATAGAGCAGGAAGAGTTCTTGAATTAAATCACTTTTATCTGGGTTCATTCGCTTAAGGATGCAATCAACTCACTATTCAGCAGCTTGGGACCTTAGAAATGTGTTTCAAGATTAATTATAAAATGAATTCTTTAAAATGAAAAAAACACACTCCTTTCCTATTACTCTTTAACAACAGATTCTGGTTAATGAAGCCCTGAAGCAGTTTAGTGGTTTGACTGCCACCTACTGTTCATTTTTTGCCACAACTCACACGTAGCTTGGGCAGGAGGTAAGAAAAATGCCTGTGGCAAGCCATTTTCTAAAAAAGTATTCTAACATTTGTGCCGAAATGAAAGTAATTTAAAATTTTAAAGGACTGTGAGAGTGTGAATGATTTAAGTTCAATTTCCTATATTTATCTGAGTGGTTTATGTCGTGGCATTGGTTAAAAACGCAAATTCTATGATGTCTTAAAAATGTGTATGTGTGCAGGACATTTCATTCACTCCTGACATCGCGCCATCCTGGAAATTTATAAAAATGTATCGCAAGCAAAAATGCATTAATTTGAAAGTATCATCTCATGAATCTAGTGCCTGGTCTTTAGAGCCAAAAAGAGATCTCTATTATTACACTTTTGTGCTTATGTGGTACGTGCAGACTTCAAAAATACACGCACTTCTATATAAGGAGGTCAAATATTAAACATCTCCTATGATTTCAGAATGACTGATACGGATAGAAATCTGGTCTGTTAACGTTGTATTCGTGACACTCTGTTAAATGCTTAGAGTTTAAAAGGCAGAACAGTTTTTCATGTTTCTCTCTAATCTCCAAATTCCTCATTGTAGAATAACAACTCATTTTCTGGACATGACAATGCTATTTACTGTTTAAATCTAGAATCTGTGTGGAAACTTTACAAACATGTTATCCCAAGGCACATGTATTTTTATGTCTATCTGAGTTGTTTTATTTTTTAAATGGAGCCTTTTCAAGCCTTTGTACCAAATTATGCATGTAAAATTGCCAAATTGTTTATGTTATTACTGACATAGTACATATATTTGTATACTTTTGTATTTTTGATCGTATTTGTAGATTGCTTCATTCATACTAAAACCTGGCTATATATATGATATTTTTAAAACATAAGGGGAAAAATTAACCTAGAATATTTCGTTCTCATTAAAATATGCTTCCTGCTAAGCTACGGTGCAACTTTCAGTTTAGAATGATACCAATAAATTCTTACATTCCAGGATATTTTCAGCTAACTTTTCTTTTCTCTAGCAGCGGCAGGCATAATGTTATCTTTGTTTGTTAAGGCAGTCATAGTGAAAGGCAACTCAAATATCCTATTTCATTTTTGATGTATTGTTATTTTTCCTGAAATATGAAAAAGCCATTTTAGATTTAAAAATCACTGTGATTAGGACCATCTTTTTGTCTTTTCACATAAAGTCACATTGTCTGAAAATTTGTCCTTAATGGTCCTAATAAACAAAGCCTTTTTGCGTGTGTTTTTTAATAGTGGCATTGATAGAATTTATAAAAATGGTATAAGATGATATTAAGCAACATAGGCAATTTTGATCAAATACTCATTTTATAGGTCTTACCCAAGTGAACCCACCCAGCAACAATGACAGTAATCCAAAGCGAAAGGAAAAGAGTTTAACCTAAAATATTGGTGAAGAAATGGAAACAAATAAAATTAAGCTGACCTTTTAAATGTCTGTTTATTGATTTAAATTCACTTTTTTCTTTTTCTGCGCCGTGCTGAAGAGGCCTGTTAAAATACAAGCATGTATAATAACTTGGACACGACCATTTTTATTTCTTTTCTGTGTCATTACTGGAAGATTGAAGCGGGCGTCACCTAAGTGTAGTGATGCAAAAATAATAGTATCCCAGTCTGGCTGCGCAAGAGCGGAGGCAAACAAGAGCCTCATATTCGAGAGCCTTCTAGGTAGCTGACATGACGCATCTAGTCAGACGTAAATAATGACAGACGGAAACTATCATGAGGTCTGTGAAGCATCAACATACTGCTATCATTTTCTCTCTAACCTTGCCTTGCTAGCAGCTCTCAGCCTTACAGGCTGAGAGATCATTTAAAAAGCAAATCCTAATGACTCTGCCCACTGTAACAACAGTCAGCGAGATTGGCATCAATTTAACTCAGTTTAGAAACTCAGAATACCAGCTACTGTTGACTCGCGACACCATAAACTCCAGTTATTCTCCACAAATCAACCCCCGCACCCGACGCCACCCCTTTCCCATGGCTAGTCCCTCGGGCTGGAGAGAGATTCTCCTCTCTGGTAGGAAAATGGTTCATCTCAGTTATTCGCTTGGCACTCCACGTGTAATCTCTTAAGCGGCACCTATTTTTCAGGACTAGGTCATTTGGTGCAAAACATTGTAAGTCTCCCCTCCCCCCTTTCATGCGACACACATTATTTTGTGTATATTATGTATGCATGGGGTAACAGTGGGTAAATAACATCCCAGTGTCCCTGTAGCTTAAGCCTAACATGGTTATGGTTCAGATAAACACGTCTGTACATAGCTGCCATAATCAATGTGGAATGGCAGAACAATTTTGCAGATGCAGTCCCAGGCAGGAAAAAAAAAAATGAAAAAGCTGTCTTGTCCAGATTCAATAGAATCTATTCACCAAGAAAACCTGCGCTAAAGCAGTCGCACATTTTATTTAAGGCAGACTTTGCAAGCCTGTGGGAACTAAAGCTGATGTGCAATGGGATAAGAGCATTATCACTTTGCAAATCAGCACGTGGCTTTGCTTGGGTACAAGTAGGAAGGCATCGGGTTCTGAGAACTAACTAGTACCCCAAAAGGCAAGCAGGTCAAACTGCCTGGTTGTGAGCAAGTGTACGAGGACCAATTGCCATGGATCTCTTTCAGCTTGGTTAAAAACAGATTGTGTATGTTCTCTGTGTTATGAGGGGCTAGGATATTAGTGAATGGGCTTGCGTGTGTGTGTGTGCGTGTGTGTGTGTGTGTGTGTGTGTGTGTGCGCGCGTCAGGAAGCAGAGAAGAATGGGGGAGGCTCGCAATAGCCCATCCTAGTGCACAGCTATTGATCTCATTTCATAACACTTTAATCTCCAGCTAAACATCTTACTTACCTCATGTAAGAGAGATGCTAAGTTGAAATAAATCATAAACACAATATTTTAAGGACTTTTGAATTTTGCATAGTAATAAATATTAATGCAGTTTGTGACTCCCAAAGAAAATAGGAGGCACTTAATTCTGTTGTTGATATCAGGTACGGTGCAGGTTGATTTCCCGGGGCGAAAGTGAAAAATGCACTATTTGGTCTTAAATTTAGATTTAATAAATAACTAATTTAGGATCTTGTTCTATATGCAAGGGTATAATCACAAGGCATTCGTTTTTAAAAGGTTTCATTTATTCTTGTGAGCTTAATTATTGCAAAGAAACTGTGAGCAATTTGTTTTTTACCAGTGTCTGATTTCTGAGAATGGTTATTAAATATTAAATGGATGCATAATTCAGGCAATTAAGAAAGTAATCACACAAAGTAATGTAATGGAAGTTAATTATTACTGCATAAGCAAATAGTTCATTAATGATAGTAGTTGCTATGGCTGCATTCTTAATACATGCAGAACTGAAGCATGAATCCTCTGTGTATTCACAGAGCTGGTAGGAAGTATGAGACTACACAGAGAGAGCACCGCTAATGAAAAACAGAAGCAAATAAGGCCATATTGACCCCTGACTTGTCTAAATAAGGTGGGATCATCATTCCTTAGGGGAGTTTTATCAAAACCACCCTGCACTAGCTGCTTATCATTTTTCTTTTTTCTTTTTTTTTGGTTTGTAACATAAACCATAACTTAAGGAGAAACCAAAAGGAGTTCAGCTTGTTAAAACTAAAAAATCACCAATCATACTTTTCCTATTTTGTTTTGTTTTTCTTTTGAAATCAACCCTTTTGTTAAACAGTTATAGTCATCATTTAGAATTTTAAAGGACTCCTTCGATTTTCTTTTTTGGTTTCATAAAGGCGTTACAGTTAATAATAGATCTTATTTGGTCCTGCCGCTTGACTCCAAGAGAAAGCTCTGGTATTTCTTTCTAGCACTACCTCTCCAAAGCATTGCGCTTTATAAAGGCTATTTTATACTAATTCAACACACATGGGTTCCGGTGCTCCCCAGACCTTGTGCTGCTGTGAGGTATCAAGGTGGCTGGAGAGGGCAGGCAAGGCAGGAAGGAAGGAGATGAAACAACACTGAGGATTCAGCCCAGGGCCTCTAGGACCAAGTCAGGCCCTCCTGCAGTGGAGATCAGCCCTTGATGGGTTTACTTCATTACCACCCTGCCCCGGACACACTGCCTTCACATTGCCTGCCTCACCTCAGCATCAACTGTCACACAAAGAAAGGTAATTCTACTAGGCCGGTGCTCTTCCACCATTCCCGCTTAGGCATTAACTCACCACACTCCTGGAATTATTTGCTGTCTACCCCAGTGCCATTATCACGCCCTTCCTACTGTGTCTCAGGCAGAGGACCATGTTGGTGCAGACACTGGAAGTCACAAGGGGGTGCTGCCAGTCATTCAAAGGCTACCTAGCCATTGAGGGAAATAGAGAGGACACCCAAGACATACTCCATCTCTGTTCCAGGAAAAAAACTGAGCGTCCCTCTAGAAAAGCGCTTCATTCCACCATTTTAGGGAGTCATGGAGCTTTGAATGCTCATCATACTTGAGAATTTACATAAAATTTGCATTGGATTTGAATAAATATATAGGTTCATGGTTTCCTTAAGCCAAACCATGGAGGTCCCATTTGCAACCCTCTGTTATGGAGAAGTTTTTTCAAACAGACAGTGAACACTTAGGAGATTACTTGCTTGACTTTTGGTGTATAGACTGTAAAGACACAGGGTTGAGGTCTGAGGTAATTTGAAGACAGTTTTATGGAGCAAGTGAGCCTTGAGCTTAACTTTTACAGTATGGCTGGCATTGTGAGGGCAAAGTGAGAGCATTTCAGGTAGAACAAAAGAAGAAATGTATGATTTCACTCATTTATTTGTTCATTAGCACATTTTTTTTACATAACACTGAATACCTACTGAATTAGCTAGGGGAATAAAGCTGAGACATGGTTTCCAGACCTCAAAATACTTACAGCCTGGAAGACGGACTACAGCAAGCATATAAATAAGTGTGCTAGAAAGGAACCATGTAGCTGTTCTGAGCAAGATCCAAAGAACTATGCACAGGGGCAAGGGGAAACTCATTTAGGGGGCTTCAAAGTATTTAAGTTAGGAGGCACCTTTCAACAGGCCATTATTGCAGGAAAACTATGCAGTAATATGGGCAAGTGTGAGGCACTGTAAAGATCCCTCCTTTGACTTGAATGTCATACCTCAGAAAGAGGAGGGAAGCAGCGGAGGCAAAGTCAATGAGGTGGAAAAATATGTAGTATGTTTGGAAATCACATTTAACTTGAGTCAAGCATAGGTTATGATAGGGAAAGCTTGGAAAGGTGAATGGGGCAAGATCAAGGGTGCCCTTAACAGACAGGTAAAGGAGTTTGAGTAAATCACAGAGAGTCATGGATTTTCCTTCATGTGGTGCTTCAGCAAGAGACATCTGGTCACAATACCTAGGGAGCTTTGTAACAGAGTGGTTCTAACACTAGAGAGACCTTACGGGCCGTTGCAAGAGTGTGCCATCCTTGTAGGCAGATATCTGAGGACATAAACATAGTGGACAGGACAGGTAGCACAGTGAAGGGGAACTGTGAGAATTTCCACCTCACACCCCTCTGATGGACACAGAGACAGGGTATAGTCACTGCAGGACCACTTTCCAATGGAGACACCACCTTCATTCACCAGGAGGGAAGTGGCCAGCCCAGGCTGGCAATGGTTCCTCTGGCACTTTTCCTCTGAAAATCCTTCTGCAGTTGCTTCTCGCTCAGGACAGGCTGTGTGAACCAATGGTCACCTTTATTTTCTCAGGACAAAGTTTAGTGTCTCCTCACTCACAGCTGTGTCTGCCACACAGCAAAGGTCTAGAAGTTCAGCTCATTCCTATACATTTTTAACCTTTAAAATAAATTCTCATGCTGCCAGGTGTCCAGGCCAGGTCCTTGAACAAGGCTTGAAGTTTTCAGGTATGGGCTTCTCTGTCTCACTCTGGCTCAGGATCAATCTGCTCTTTCAGCATGTAAGCGGGATCTCCTTTGTTACCTATGCAATTTCCATACTCTGAGAAGAAATTGGTAAGATATTGTTATTATCATTTCTGTTTTGCAGTTGAACCTCAGAGGAGATAAATTCCTACCTTAAGATAACATATGTCTGGAGAGATGACCCCAAGATTAAAACTAGCCTTTCTGCTTCATGAAGAAATTGATATCCAAGAAGGCTCTGAAAGGCAGCAGCTGCCTTATGTTTCCACGGAATTTCTTTCAGGCTCCTCAGTTCAAGTCTCACATTTATAGGTCTAACCTAAGTCAGGACCAGGTAGAATATTCAAAACATAGAATTTTGTCTTCATTTTAGGGAACACTACAAGACCCCATTCAGTATTAGATCTGTTTTTTTACTTTTACAGAGATTCAAACGTGGCAAGCTTGCATTCTAACTCATTCTCTGCTGAGATAATTTTCTCCCTGGGAAAATCATACATTTCTGCCTAGCTGTTCTAACTTGGGAGAAAGTTTTTCATTCTTTTCCAAGTCATTGAAGACTTTAAATGTCAAACCTGATCCCAGCAATTAAAAGGTGGGCGCTTTGCTTGCTCATCAGTGTGTCCAGCTTCTGCTTAAAGTCTCAAGGTCGTTCATTTACTAAGCCAATTTTAGAAGTTTTCAAAAATCCCAAGGCACTTCCAAAATTAACTGCTTCTTCTTCACTCATAAAGCGCAATTGCTATCAGATTATAGGATTTTGTGAGTATGTTTGACATGGCTACACCTAATGTCACAACAGTCTGTTTTAAAACATACCAAATTAGCTGCTAGTCAGTTCTTTCATTTCATATTTTATACCTCTTCAATCCTAGAAAGGACAGCACACGCGAGCAGGCTGAAGATGTATGTGGGGGCACCAAGCTGTTTTAATGGGCACTCACACTGTCACGTTAGGATTGTGCTCCAATTCTCTTTTGGCAGCCTTCCTTGCATTGGGGGATGCACGGCGGGGGCATGGTCGGAGAGGACCATCCCCATTTCCTGTGAACTCAGGGCAGCTGCTGAGTTTTCGTTAGATAGCAGCTAAGCTGCCAGCGAATGGCTCAGCTCTCGCACTGGAGCGCTCATGTTAAACCCTCCACATCACCACAGTGGGAAAAAACACACCTTATGGGGACTAATGACTAATTCCCTACATCATGTCTAATGTATCCCAGGGTGCTAACTTCGGCACACCTGCCTCCATCGCTGGTAAGGTAATGAGATCGCTTGTGAGTTACTGGTCACTGACAACATTTATAATATTCTTCAGCCTAACGTTATTGCATAGGTCAGTGTGTAGTGTTTGCTGGGAGTGGGTGAATTCTGACACCTTGGGAGCCCCAGTTTTATGGGTAGTTGGTCAGTGAAGTGGTTCAAAACCCTTTATAAATGAGGTGGATGCATTTGGAAAGGTTCTAGGTGCCCCATGATACCCTGTTAAATTTTGTTACTAATTACATCATCAAGAGGTAATTATAGCACTCTGAGGCCAGAGATTTGAAAATCATAACCATCCAGGAAATTTAGCTTATAAAAAAGGTATGCATTGGCCTGGATGACTAGGGATGGTGAAGAGAAAGTGTGAGGTGGTGTGGGAAGGAGCTGGAAGTCCAGATTGCTTGAGTTCCATTAGCACTTAAATCCACTGGTGGTTGTCAGCTCCAGGCTACGTTACAGGGAATTCTCAATTTTAGAGAATCAGAATTACTTAAGTCACTCAGGAATGTATCAAGAATAATTATTTTATTTTTCTTTCTCAACCACCCCACTCACTTGTGGGTTCTCAGAAAGCTGAGCTGAAAGGCATGGAACTTCCTGTGAGCTGCATTTCAAGATAATGTAATTTTTTGAAATACCAAATGGCCATATTTAACTGTGATGCAGTGAGATACAAATTACCTTGGTCTGCTTTACTCTCCTGGTCTCTCTTTGCATTTCTTCCATGAAGGAACTACATGGAAGAGCTTCCTGACTCCTTTTCTGAGAAGCTCTGGCAGAGTGGTTAAGAACACAGACTCTGGAGTTCAAATCTCTACATGTGCTCTCTTGCTCCTCTAGGGTAATGTGTATTTGTGAAGGTAACTCTGGTTGCTCCAACAAATACACCCTGAATTAATAGTTCTTTGACCCAACAGAATTTGATTTCTCTCTCGTGTAACAATATATGCTGTTGTCTCTGATGAGAAACCTTCCATATCATGATTGAGAGATGAGGCACCTTTGTCTTGTGGCTCTTTAATCTCTTGGAACCTTACAATTTTTTGCATCCCACTAGGTGATGGGTAGGGAGTGTGGAGAAAGCATAGTCTTTAACTGACACCTAATGTCTACTGCTTTCTATTGGTAAGAACTAATCACATGGCTTCACCAAGATGCAAAGCAAGCTGGGAAATGTAGTCCACTACTGGACAGCCACTACTATTAGTGACTTGGCTCTCTGGAAAGAAGAGCATAAATGTCAGTAAAAGGTTAGGTGTCCTTGCCACACTTGGACAACTCTATAATTCAGTTCCTCACCTACAACAATACCTATTTTTATAATTGTTATATAGGTTAAATTAGATAATGTACATAAAATGTTTGGCATAAAAAAAGCACTCAGTAAAAGTTAGCCATTATTTCATCTATTTTTGTTGTTCATTTCTTTGAGCTACTGTATCTACCCAACAGCTATTCATAATTAATATCTTACCTTAGTCTAATTAAAATAACTAATCTTATACTATTTGATAAGACCCATGTTCATTTTCTGAACAGAGAGAATCTATTTGATAGGATATAAATTACACAGAGTGAAGATAGTCCCCAAAAGATGTGAAACCTCCTTCCCTCCATATGATTTGCACTCAAAGGAAGGATGTTTGAATTTCTAGGAGGGGATGACAGCACAACAGTTCACCATTTCCTTGTCTACTTGCTCTTTTTCAGTATTTATTTCCATACATTTTCATTAAGACTTATGAGCATTTGTCTCTGAATCTATATCAATATATACTTAAAGGCCTGGAAAGAGTTTACTCCTTAGTGTAATTCAGTTCTATTTCAATAAAACTGCTTCATGAATAACAATCAATTCATGAAGGCCAGTTTTTCTTGCTGTTATTTTTCTTTTTTGGAGTGCAGAAACATTCCATAGTCACCACTAAGAATCTTGGAAAACTAAAAAGAAATTAAGGAAGAAAATAAACAATTCTTCCATTTATACATGGGGGCCATGCTACTGACTAGAGTGTTACACTCTCTAAAGGGCCATTTACTTTTGTACAGTTCCCTAAACTAACCCTGCAGCACACCTGACCCAACCCAGTGTCGATGTCAAGGCCATGTAGCAGAGTTCTTCTACAAATGGGCTGTTGACTGAATGAATGTCTGGGTTGGACTCTTGGCTTCACTCCTAACTAGACCTGCACAACTTTGGGCAAATTATGCAAACTTTCTAAGTCTTCATTTCCATATATTCAAACTGAGATAAAAAATATTACTAATTATAAATTTAAGATAAGGTATATGAAATGCTGATCATAATGCTTGATACACAAAAGTAGAGAATGCTTGTAACAGGCTGTTTCAAGAGCTTTTCTTATTTTATTCATTTAATCCTCATGGTAACCCTATTGAGATTGATACTATGATTTCCCCCACATCACAGGTGAGAAACTAGGGCCCAAAAGGTTTGAGTAATCGCTCCAAGATCTTTAGCTTGTTAAATTGTAGTATCAAAATTCAAGCTTATGCCAGCAGAATCTATGCCCTTATCCTCTCACACCTCATTAATGTTATCCCTAACTTACATTTTCATTAAAGGTAGAAATTCTGAATTGAATTCCAAAGTCTTTAAAAATGTAGCTCTTAAACTGGTGATATTGAGGAAGTAGGAACTAGCAAAACCTTGGCCTTCAACAGCTGAGTTAGTGAATGAATGAATGAATGAATGAATCAGTCACTCAATAATGAAAACAAATTTTGCATAATCTGAAGCCAGGGATATGTCTCAAAACCATACTCTGGAAATGAATAACAGTTAGGACACACTACACCACCATAATGACACAATGAACATAAAGTGATAATTCTGAAGCATGAATTTACATTTGAGTCATGGGAATCGTCCTACTGAGTCTCAGAGCTAAGTGGAGGAAGCTTGCACCACCCACTGTGATGGTCCCATGGTAGCAACATGTGTGTGGAAGTGGAAGTGGTTTGCCAGAATCCATTGCTGACCCCTGTAAACACATTTTTCTCTAACTTTCTTCAGCCATGTTTGGTGTTCCATTACCAGGGTGGAGGAGGCCCAAGTGTCCTCTGCATTATGCTAATTGGTTAAGCATGGCAGGTTATTACTTTAGTGAGAGGGCGAATGTAGATTGGCAGGGCACAGGTAACAAACACAGTTTTCTAGTTTTCAAGAAGCAATTATAAATAGATGAAAGGCCATAAAAATCTTACGTGTGGGTGGCTCATCAGTGGGACTGAAAAGACGAGTGGAACCCGGAGACCCGAGGGGAGGAGCGGCTGGAAGCTGACAAGTCTACAGCAGTGATTTAAAAATAGCCATGATAATTCTGCAGCAACACAGAACAATGAAATCAAGAGTCACAGGGCTCAAAAAAGACATTGGACCAACACAATGCTCTTTCATTGGATAAGCTATTTTCACAGCAACCCCAAATTTCAAAATGTCAGCCTGATAAATAGGGGAGATCTGAAAGGATACAGTCAAGGTGTTTTGTTTTAATCTTTAAAGAAAAAAGAAACTCTTGTTTCTAACAAGCTTTTAGAGCTTTAAGGGAAGAGGATAATGTGCTTTGAAAACAGATCTACTTATATTCTGTCTAGATGCTGTTTTAATATACACAACTATTAAGTAGGTTTAGACCATATTATGAGGCTCGTTTTTTCTCTATAATATTCTCTAGAATATTGGTTAGAATTCAATAACCATGAAGAGCTATAAAGGCTTTGAATATAATACTTTACTCTGATTTCCATTTTCTTCTGCATAGAAATGCTGGCTTGGTAAGATTAGAGCCTACTAGTGTGTGGTATAATAATACATAGTCTGGTAGGTGATGCTATGCGTGGACTCAGAGTTGCCCTGCCCTAAGTTTGAAAATTGCCTGGGCGAGTTTTCAGAACTACTGGCTGTTAAATGTCCTGCAATATTTAATATTTTAAGGCTCTCCCTTCTGATTTTTAAAATGATGGTAAATAGTATCTATAATATAGGGTTTTTCTGAGACCTCAACTAATGAATTCAAAACCCATTACAAACTAAATAAACAGTAGCTGCTTGTTAGGGTTACTTTTCCTGCTGCTGCCTGCAGTTGTGGGCAAGCCATATGATATTTGGTGGATTATGTGATCTCTCTGAGTTTTGAATCCTTTCAGGCCAGATTCTGGGCTCAACATCTGTGAGGTCCCTCAAAATCTTGGGATCTGATCTATATATAAACATATGTTGTCATTCTTTATGGAAATCTCTGTGTAGTTTGTATCAGTGGTCCATGCAAGGTTTTCCAAGAGCACTGTGTCCCTTAGGAATCAAGAATTTTAATTTGAATTGTTTCTCCTGCTAGGCAAAGATCTCTTCAAACCCAACTCCATAGTGGAGATTAGAAACACAGTCATCCCTGATTTCAAGGACTAGAGAGATTGACACAGCTGGCAAGAACAGCCAGACTTCACATACGGGCTCTGTCTTGGCAGGACATCCTCATGTACTAATCATCTAAAAACAAAGGAAAGATGTTTCAGGCACTGTCTTGTTTTGCTCTAAATCCCCAGTTGAAAACACACTTAGAATTAAATAGTACCCAGAGAGGAGCAGAGCGTAGTCCTATCTCGACCTCCTCAGCATTGTTATTTGCTCTGTGATGGGAGAGAGAAAAGCCATCCATAAAGTTCCAAGTGAATTAGAAAGTGGCGCAGCTGCAGGCATCCAGGGCCGATTTCAGACCATGTTTTGACATCGATTATCTCTGCCTTTGCTATCAAGTGTCATTCTAGTCAATGAGATTACAGTGGAGAGTTTCAGGGAGCACAGAGAGAAAATGACACACAGAAGGACATGGATGATAGTAAGAGAAAATAGTCAAGAAAGGCTAAACTAGTTTGGGAGCTTGGGTTGAAGGGCCAGGGCGGGACACCTGTTAAGGAATGTAGCAAAATATCTACATCATTTCCGTAGACAAGTCTCAGGAGTCATAGAAAATCTCAGATCAATTTTCTGTTTCACCTTCTCATCCACTCTTTATATTGAGGTAATATTAATTATATTTAGAAATTATTCTGCTTTAAAGATCTTGAAGAAAATAAAATTCAAAAAGCTATGCAAGACAGAGAATTGAGCACCCAGTGATTGTAGCAATGCATTTGTTTTAAAGATATGTTTGGCACTACTGGGCTGGAACTTAGAATCTCATACATGCTAGGCAAGTAGTCTACCACTGATCTACATCTCCTGCTCAGTGTATTAGCTCTGTGTACTGCTTAAAGTTTTACAATGCTTTTCTATATGTTTATCTCTTTAGGCCCTTACAAATATTCTTTGAAGATACTATTATCTCTACTCTATCAGTTGGATGCATTAGGCTGCAAGTAACAGAAAATTCAACTCAATGTGTCTTGAACAAGAAAATGCATCATTTTAGTTTAGAGCTGTGGACAGATTTTAGGGTTGGTTGACTCAGTGACTCAGTATTATCAGCAAGACCACCGATTATCTTTCACTTGTGTTGACTCATGTGTTACCTCATGTACCCTCCTGCTAGTAGGAAGAGAGTGTCTCCAGAGAAAAGTGAAAGATTATTTTCCACTCTATGGCTCTCTTTTAAGAGTGAGTCTTTTTTTTTTTTTTTTTTTTTTTCCCAACAGCTGCCCTGCAAATATCCCTGCACTGGCCAGGGCTGCATTTGTTTTCTTGGCAAGAGGAATAGTATTAGTTTTAGGACAATTAGGCCCATTTCTGTGGTCGGGGCTTGGATTAGGGTCAGAGTTCCCCAAAGCATGTGGCTAGGGGAGAAGTAGAGGATATCAGAACAAAATAAAGTTTATGTGAGGGATGGGCACAGGGTAGAAAACTCATAATGTTCACTATCTCCAACATATATAAAAAGAAACAGATTCATAATGGTAAAGAGGTTGCTTAAGATGCAAAACCATAGTTGATGAAGCTGTGGTTTTCAAAATGTATAAATTGTTCACAGAACAAGCACATTCTGGGTGCAAGGGACTTTAAAGCTCATCAAACACAAGTCCTAGCCCTTTGAAAACATGGCCCTCAATGTCTCCAGTTCCTCCAAAGGAGCATACAGCCTCCCCAGAGATGCTTCTGATACAAGTATATCTCCAACTTTGCTGGTCTTCCTTTTGAATGCACTCATGCATACCACATGACAATACTGCATGTAGGAAAGCAGGTGAGAATATAAGTATCTAATGGACAGGTGGTTGCAGAGGGAGGCAGGAAGGAAGGGGATAGAAGGGGAAAAAGAATGTCTTAGTCACTTTCTCATCACCATGACACAACGACAACCACCATCTACAGCTTAAAGGAGGACAGGTTTATTTTGGCTCATGGCTGTAGTTCCTGCTTGGTTGGCTCCCAGGTAGAAGTGGCATAGGGGAGGGGTCTGACAGAGGAAGGCTGCTCATGGCCTGGAGTCCAGGAAGCAGAGAGCAAGGGAGGAGCCTGGCAGAGATCTATTCTCCCACGTCACACCCCCACCCCCGATGACAACTCTCTGGCCAGGCCCTACCTCATAACATCCCATTCAGCTATAGTGGGCCCATGATCAACCCACCTTCCAAAAGCCCTGCGTCAGAGCACATGGGAGTTTTGGGGGCCACTTTGATTTAAAAAGGGTACTGGGGAGAGAATTGCAATTGTTGAAGGTCCTTCTATTCCCGAGCCAGATGAATAGGAGAGGGCTATGAAGACAGACTCCAACTAAGTCTCTCCTAAGAAAACAGGTGGGGGTAGGACTGGGCGTCCCCTCTTTCCCACCCATGTAGAACCCTGTGGCTCCTTATTTCTCCTCTGCATTTCTATAGCCCCCTCCCACTGTCCTTCACCACAGCCCTCTTCCCCAGGTTTTGCTTTTCTATCCATGATGGTCAGGTCCAGACACAGTTCTATCTGGTTTTACCTGATAACCCCAGAGTAGGAGTTGGGAATGAGTTTCAAGTTTGGCAAGGAGAAAGAGATCAAAAACAGTAGTTATTGCCCATTTTAGCCAGAAGCTGGAGCATCTTCAAGAGAAGCAAATCTTTCTCCTGCAAAAATGCCCTGACCACACAAAGCATCATCCTGGTCTGTTAGTATGCTAGCAGAGTCTGTGTCTCTTTGCTGAACCTTATCACATATTCCTAAGATTGTCCACTTTTTAGCATAATTGGAGAACATCTTAATGCTAAAACAGCTACTGTCTCCCACCTTATCAAAGACGTTTTTATTCACACTTGGCAGGGGCAAGAGTAGGGATGCTCCCTATCATTGAGACTAAAGCACACTGTCAGGGCTGTGGGCTGCAGCACCAGTGGCTGAGCGACCACCACTCCCTGGGCCAAATGTTCCCTTGCGTGTGTGTGTGCATGTGTGTGTTCACACGCACATGAGCTTGTACCTATGTGCACACCCACATGCACAGACACATCATAGTTGAGTGGGAGTATGAAGAAGGACATTCTTGCTTCCATCTGTGGGTTTGGAGATTAATGCACTGAGATTAGTCCAGATTAACACACAATCTAGATGCTGAAGTTCAGATGTCAGCCTACCAATGACAAGTGCCCATGACATTGGAATGTGAATTATCTAAATTTCTACAGTGGAATGAAAGACTCCATACTGGGCTGAAAAGGAAAAAAAAAATCAAGTTAAGGAAAATTCACCCACTAATGGTGCAGATCAACAGGGCTTAGCAGAGATGTTTTTCAGACTCCATGGCCACAGCTCTCAAACATGTTGGTGCAGCAGAATGTGAGAGCAGTTACAGAAAATACCACTCTCAGAAACTCATCCCAGACTTATTGAACAGAACTCCTCTGGGGCTAGGGACAGGGAATCTACACAAGTTTTAAGGTACTAGGATACTTCTGGTGCAGTTGGCTGTAAACCTCCTCTGAGAAACACACTTTGGTGTAGGCACAGAGCAAGAGAATCAGAAAACAGTAAAAATAGTTGCACTTAAGTAGAGTTCTGCCTCAAGTTTTTAAACCAGATTATCTAATTCTAACCTCAGATTAGCTGTAACAGGTAGTACCAGGTAGTACTCATTTTATAGACAGGCTAAGTGCTGCACAGAAATGTTTAGTAACGAAGCTGGTGATTGGATGCAGGATTTGCACCCCACACCAACCCAAGCCCATGCTTTTGTGATGAGCAGGGCTCCTTGAAAGAGGCAAAGGGTTCAAATACTGAAGTTTGTAGCCAAGAATATTACCAAGGTTTATGGAACTTAGGGGTTAGCCCCATGAAGCACAGAGAATGAAAGATGATAATCACAGTCAAAAATGAATACATCAGTGTAATCTTAATGACTAATATGTTGTATCTCATGGCTACTAATATTCAAAAATTTGGTCCCATAATCATGAAATTAGAAAAGAGGTAGTGATAGATTTTATATAACATTAGCAAAGTGTATGGTTTTGGTTTCTTTAATTTTATAAGAACAAAATTAGCTAGGATCTAGAATCCAGCCTAGGTTCAACTAATAGCAGCTCTCAGACAACCAAATATGTTCTTCCCACTTTTATCTGGGGAGAAATACAAATGATCACCAAAGAGTAAGAATTTTTTCTTTAAAAACTATCATTTCTTAGGGCATGTTCTCAGACCAGCACACACTGAACCCAGTAGCCTGTACATTCATTAATTGTGCTCAAGATACTGCCCAGTGAGACCTAACATTTTTGGAAAGGTGACCCTGTTCCCTGAAAATTGCAATCACATGAAAAGTATGTGTTCATCACGCTGAACTTGTTGAGGAATGGGAAGAGCTCCAAGCATAAAGGTTTATTTTTAATGACCAGAAACTTCAATTACCCAAAGGAATCCTATTCGTCAAAAATACAAGACTTTCTTTTTAAACTAAACAGTTTATATGTGAGTGTGGGGTGTTGGGGAGTAGTTTTAGGGTGTGGGAATAGAGAGGTCAGTCTCTGTAATGCACACACTTTTGGAAGGAAAGGAGTAGCCCATTGTTCTGTGTATATTTAAAAAAATAAATCGGTTGGATGAGTTTGGATTCAACATAAGAACAAAAGGAGAGTTTCAGAAAAAGGCAAGTACTTCCTGCCATTCTGAGCGGTGAGGCCCATCAAAAGTCAGAGAGATACAAAAGTCTTTCTGTACCCATGAGCCTTTTGATCCTTTATTTTTATAGGAGATCAGAAAGTAATTTTTCTACTGACCCACGGAAAGATTCCTAGGAGAGGCCCAGAAACAGCCCTGGATTATGGTGAATTTATAAAGTTGGCAGAAAGCATATATAAAAGTGATTTCCTTCACCTTTGTTTATATATCATTTTCCATTAAAAAAAAAACCCTTCCTATGAAGTATGAAGAAGAGATATTGTGAAGATTGTTTAAGGGAGAAGTTAGAGAAATACCTGACCCAATTCACCAGGATCAGAAAGAGGTATCAGAGATGCAATTAAAGGGCCCTTTCTGCTCCCACCTCCCGGTTATTATCCATCATTAGGAATGTGGCCTCACACTCTTGTCTGCTTGAAGTCTGCCCTATCCCTCACTCTACTATAAGTAGCACCCTGGTGAAGAAAAATGATTTTGAAAATGCCATCCCTTTAAGAAAATTGTAAAAACAAGCAATTTTACCCTTGATATGAAGATCTTACTCAAAGGAGGCAAAAGATTGGCAGCTATGCAATGTTCATTGTCATTTTCCACGTGGCAAGTGCAGCATCATGCCTGTCCTCCATTTCCAAGGTGAGTGGCCTGTTTTGTGTCTCAGAGCCTCTTCCAGATTTTCCCATCTATCTCAATGGGAGTTTTTGAGATGTGGAGAGAAAGACTTGCTGACCTTTAAAAAGCGCTGATCCATCTGTAGTATCTACTGTCGACTTTGCGGTGACTTCAATATTTCAGTGGAGGTTTTTAATAGAAAGGAGGTTCAGGAGCCACACATTTTATTTCTACTTAGCCACTGGGAATTACCATATTTGACCATTTGGGGGGTATGATAAATGTTCTTTAGTGTCACTTTACTACATGGCAATCAAATAATAGAACTCGTTCTGAGTAGGGCAGAGAACTAGCTGATTTGGAACAAAGAGCTAGTAAAAACTTAGTTTTTCTATGAGTTAAAATAGACAAGTGAGCCCATGGATTTATGGCCTTTTACAATGTTAGAATGGCTGGGTTTCATTTTGAGAAGGGACAGATGAAGGGCAGTGTCAGAGTAAAGGGTAGTCATGTCCTCTTGTCTGGGATACAAGTGTTCCATTCAGATACTGGAAAATTTGTAAGACAAAACTGAACGATTTTCCTTTAAAGTTTCCTTTTAGTGCTCTGATGCCAGTGACACAACACAGTGGAATTTCAGTGGTCCAAGAAGGGCAAGTAGGATGGTGAGAAGAAATTGTTCAGTTGCGGTCTTCCATGCTCCCTCACAAAGGTTCCTTGTGACTGTGCATGGGACATTGCAGCCTTTCAACAACTGCAAAGATGATGTCAGGAAAAAACCTTGAAGAATAACTAGAGCCAGGGTGGAAAGACACTGCAATAATCCAAGGAAGACACAACCTAAACATAGAGCTAAATGAAGGCCAGAGGCAGTTCGACATGCTGGGGTAAAAAGGACATGCATGCCCTTACTGCTCTAGGATGTTGTTCACTGGGTAAGCTTAAAAAGTTTAAAAGTTCAACTAAGTGATTCCGCGGGGGGCCAGGGTTTGTAAACATCCTCAGCTTGTGGAAGAGGAGGGCATGCAGATGGTGTGGGCGTGGGCATATAGCCAGCATACAGTATAAGGGAGAAAAAGAGGCTTGCCCCGCTTTGTGCTCTTGCTGCTTTTGCTGTCTTCTCTTGCCTTCGATTGTTGCCCCTGTGCCATACCAACCTGCCTGGAGCCAGCTGATTATGCACTAAAACCTCCACAAACTGTGAGCTAAATAAACCTTTCCCTCTTTAATTTTGAGCATCAGGTATTTTGTCCCAACAACGAGGGCTGGTTCTTCAGAGGAGCTCCAGTCTTTACCTGCAGCCTGGTGGTTATCTCCTGGCTTCTGGTGCAGACTCCGTGGCTACAGCCTGGGACCCTTCAGCCTTCTGGTATAGACTCTTCGGCCTTCCTCATAGGTTTTTCAGCATTCCGTCGCAGACCCACCGGCCTTCTGATATGGACTTGCACAGAATACTGCAGTGAATTCCAGACCTCAGCCTGGACCCTTCAGTGTCCAGCACGCAGACACCCTCTGCACACTTCCTCTTTTTTTTTGTAGTTTTGTTTTAGTATTTTCCTGGTACCAGGAATCGAACTCATGGCCTCACTCTTGCCACGCAGGCGCTGTGCCGCTGAGCTAAATCCCCAGCCCCTCTGCACACTTCCTCATCCAGCTCTGTGGCTGACCATTGTAAGCCAAACTTGTAATTTCTTATACATTTGTATATCTTGTGTTATATCTGTTTTCTAGTAAACCCCTGATTAATACACTTAAAAAAGTTTTTCCTTTGGTTGACAAAGTGTCACAAAGTGTGATGGGTAAGCAAAGATGAATGTGATGTTCGTTCGCCATTGTGGTTCACTGTGAGCCAGTTTGGGAAACAAAGTGGTACATACACAAGAACTGGTGGGCACCGAAAAGAAGCAGGCAGACCTATGTGTCCTCTAGTCTGTTTCTAAGAGCAACTTGTGACTCTTACAGAACAGTTCATTCATGGGATGCCTGGAGTAGGATAAAAAGCCATGCGTAGCCACAGAGAAAATTCAACAGTTAAACAGTGCGGTACGTTTTGAAAATATTCCCCAACTGACTAAGCAAAGCCACAAAAATGCAGTGAAAGAGGACTAGGTATCATGTATTGATTGGCCAAACATTTTTGATGTATTGAGCAGTGAATAATTGTATTAGGAGTAAGGTGAGATACCTCAGTGCATACGTTTTTCTGAAAATTTATTATTTTGAACCCATGGTATTCAAAAATATTCAAGACAACTTTTGCTCCACTGCCAAGAGAAAATATTCTTTAACTTTTCTCACCTATTATAAAGGATACCAGCTTTACATAATAAAAAATTAAGGATGTGAAAGTTCCAGCACATTTCTTAGCCTAAAGTTAGTACTTTACAAATGTGAATGTGTTGAATCTAAAATTAAGTGAGATTCTTACACAGTTTGAGTTTCATTGCTAAGCTATTTTATCCTTTTGGTTGAATTTGTACAATACATATCCTTCTCTAACTACCTCTCTTCCTCTTTTATCCTTCTTAAAAGAATTGTCTAGCTTCATTGTCTACTTCCTTATCTTCTTCAAATCCCCTTGCTTTGTCTCCCATCCCCACCTCACACTCAGACTAACCCATAAGAAGTTACTAATTGCCAATTTCAATAGCCTTTTCAGTTCTCATTTTGCAGTATCTCACTGGAATATTTGACAACCACATGTTTTGTGTAATAACTATGAACATCCCACGGCCCTAAGGCATGGTCATAGCTCCCTCTCATGCCATGTTGTTGGGGACAACATGAATTGTAAATTGACATATTATGTCCGAGGCTGTCCTTACCCTGCCTGCCTTATGAGTTGGTTTTGGTAAGTGGAAATCACCTTTCTCTGGATCAATGAAATTAGCACCCAGGTGTGGGAAGGGATCTTGTCTTGTTCCCTTTATGATGTTAAACTTGCCCACTCTACTACTGCTTCTATGCTGTTCCAAAAAAAAAAAAAAATGCTGTTCCCTATGCTGTACCTCCTTCTCTACACTGGCTAGTAAGTAGTGGCTAGCTCAGAGATCTTAATCTCTGCCCATCCTGAGGGATTGACCTCAGGTATCCCCCCATTATGTACCACTAAATTTATCTGTTTCTTACTTCATTCTTTCACTGTACCCCTCATACAGGCAGTTGGAGATGTTAGCCAGGTCCCCAATACTATCCCATATTATATAAGAACTTGGGGTTCTCACTTAGGCTTCAGAGAGTTATTGTTTGCTTGGAGAATAGCCTAATATCTCAAGAAATCCTCCACTTTCAGAAACAAAACCAGTCAATTTAGCAGCCTAGATGCTCTTTGGTGGAGATGCCAATATTTACACGTGTCTGAGACATGAGACACTTAGGCTGCCATCCTTCCCCACTGGAAGGTTTCCTACCTTCCAGAGAGAAAATGTGTCAGAGATTCAATCTATGTGGGACCCCATTTGGTGCTGATAGAACCTGTGTGATCCTGGATGAATTACTTAACTTCTCTGTTCCTTAAATAACTTATAACAGGCACAATAATGCTTATGTCCTAGGGCTGGCTGGAGTATTAAGTTAGACAAATTTTATAAAGAGTTTTGCAGAGAACAAGACCCACGGTAAGGGCTTAATAAATGTCAGTTGCTGTTATTATTATTGCCAAGTGCCTTCTGGCCTGTGGTGTTTATACAAAACCAGCTTTGAGAAGGAACTCAGAGAGAAAAATATCCAGGAGGGAAACTGAAATAAAAATGTAAACCATTTCACACATTGGAATTCAAAATCTTTCATTTAATAAGAGCTATGTCTTATGTCATTTAACGATCTAAAACAAACAAAGAATCCCAGAATTAACATGAAAATTGTGAATCTATTTTCATCTTGAATGATTATCACTATGTTTTGCTTTCTCCCATCTTTGTGCTCTCACTAAATTCCCTGTGCAAAAGTCACCTGTTGGGTCCCTGGTGTCGATTTGGCTCAATTATCTTCAGAGCAGCTCTCACGTACCTATTTATAGGAAAAGGCAGTAGCTTTCTTCCTTCTCCAGGGATTTCACTCCTCTTTTCACAGAGGAGCCTCTCACAGAAAGTGGTCCTTGTTTCTCTTCAAGACTTTCTTACATACTTAAGAACTTGTGGCTGGCACCACCTTTTGGACAAGGGGCCATGTTTTTTATGAAAGAAGCTTGAGATGGCACGAAGGACAGGTGACAGGCAGGACCAGGGAACGCCCTCGGACTGAAAGTGCCTTAACCGGAGGGAATCCTGGGGCTCATGGTCCCAGCAAGTGACAGTTGCATCAGCTTTGCTTGCACACATGGGTGTTAAACATTTCCTTCCTTTCCCTCCTACTCCTCTAGTTGCTGCTTCTCTATCTTCCTTACTGGCTTCTCTTTCTCCACTGGTGATTCAACACTTAGGATCCTCAGGGCTCCATTCAAAGACCTGTACTCTGACTATTTCCCCTGGATAATTTCAGCCATCCCAGGGTGACTTGTTTCCTAAGCTTCAGACAAAGTGTGTCTGACTGCCTTCTGGATGACTCCTATGTGGATTTCCCAAAGGTCACTGAAACTCAGTGTGACTAAACTCACCTTATAACAGGGATGACGAACCTTTTCGAGATGAGTTTCCAAACTGCAACCCAAAGCTCACTTATCACAGAGTGCCAACATTGCAATTAACTGAATACTGAGGTTTTAGATTAGAAAAACACAAGTCATACCTTGGGTCTTTAAGACCCATATCATGGGTCTTAAAAGGAAAACAAACAACATGCATGCCATAGGTTCACCACTATTGCCCTATAATCTTCCCTTGTCCCTCAAAGTTGCTTCTCCCCCAATATCCCATGGCTTGGACAATGGTTCTACTCCCTAAGCTGTTGCCCATGGAAAAGAGCATAGATCTTAACTTTTCCTGCCCATTTAATCAATCACTATTTCCTGTCAACTCCACTCCCCACTTGACAGTAATGATGTTCTCCACCTGCTGCACTGGTTGATACAAGAAGAGTGCTAGTAAGGAATGGAACTTTCACCATCTTCCAATAGAAATGAAACCATCCTCTCCCCCCACCATTATTGTTATCCTTCTCTTACTCTTTAAAAAAAAAAAAAGAAGAAGAAACCATCCTCAGTTTGGTGTCTATGTCTTTCTCTTATAAAGACATCTATCATTGGATTTAGGCCTACTCAGATAATCCAGAATGACTTTCTCATCTCAAGATCTTTAATTACATCCGTAAATACCCTTTCCCAAACAAAGCAGCATGCATAAATATTATGGATTAGGGTTTGGAGAAATAGTTTTTGAGAGGCCCAGGGACACCGTCATTAAACCCACTATAGATTGCAAGTTTGAGATGACTGAAGTGCTAAAATTATTGAACAATATTTGAAAGTAACCACCACTAAGATGTTTCAATGAGCAATTATGTACATGCTTGAAACAAATAAAAAATAGAAAACCTCAGTAAAGAAGTACAAAGTATTCCCACAGAAATGGAAGATATTTGGAAGAACTAAATGGAAACTTTAGAATATATAATATAAAATGTAAAAGCTCAGTGATGGACTCAGTAGCAAATCGAGGGGACAGAGAAAAGAATCTGTGAACCAGAAAGCAGAATGATAGAAATTACCTGGTTTGAGCTATTTAGAAAAAAACAGATTTAAGGGGGAAAAACGCTAAACAGAGCTTTAGAGACCTGTGAGACTGTTACAAAAGATCCATCATTCATAGAATCCAAGGAGAGGAGAAAGAAATTAGCCTGAAAATGAAATTTCTCAAATTTAACAAGAGACTCAAACCTATAGATTAAGAAGTTGAGAGAATCCAAAACAAGATATAGTCCAAGAAATTCATGCCAAAACAAACTATAGTGTCTGGAGACTAAAGAAAAGAAAACAATCCTAAAAGTAGCCAGGGAATGACAACATCTATCTATAGGGGAAAAGTGACTAGAATGGCATTGTGTTTTCTATCATAAACTATTTAGAATGAAGTGAATCAATATTTTTCAAGGAGTCAAAGAAAACTGTCAATCCAGAATTTTCAGGAATGAGGGGGAAATTGAGGCCTTGTCAGATGAAGGAAAACTAAGAGAATTTGTCTTCAGTGGGACTGTCTTAATAGAGTGGCTGAGAGAATTTCTTTAAGAAGACAGGAAAAGTACAAGAAGAAACTTTGGAAAATCAGGAAGGAAGAAATAAAACAGTAAGCACACATGTTAGTAAATACAACAGTCTTACCTTCTCTTGATTTCTAAGTTATTTTTGCTAGTCAAAGCAAAAACTTAGTCATAATATTGTTCAAATATATAGAGAGAAATAAAAGCAATTATATTGTAAGTTAGGGATATTAAGGAGATGTAAAGAGAAGTAAAGTATCTATACTTCACTCACTTTGGTTAAATCATGAAACCAATAGACATTGATGTCATGTTTATTTGATGCAATATCTAGAGCATCCACTGGAAAAGGTATATAAGAAGATATACTCAAGAATAATACAGATAAATCAAAATTTAATCCTTAAAATAAGTTCAAGTAATTCATAGGAAAATAGAAAAAAAGAAAACCAAAAAACAACAGATAATCAATAATAACAAAGAGAAAAAAATAAAAGGGCAAATTTAAGCCCTAGTACATGAATAATTATATTAAATATAAATAGACTAAATATACCAATTAAAAGACACAGTGGCTTAAAGACATGAACCAATTATATGTTGTTTGTGGGAAACACTTCAAATATAATACAGACAGAAAGTAAAAGTATAGAAAAATTATGTCATGAAATCACCAATCCAAGAAAAGCATGAATACATTAACAGGTAAAATAGATTTCAGAACAAAGAGAATCAACAGAGATAAAATGAGACATAATGGTCAATCCACCAAGGATACTTAGCAATACTAAATGCTTTACCAAACAACAGAACTGCAAAATATGTTGTAACGGTTGATACTTTGTGTCAACTTGAGAAGTTTGGAGTTTAACTCAGCAGGGGGCTAGGGTCCTTACTTTGTAACCATCCTGAGCTTATGGAAGAAGAGGGCACGGAGAGGGTATGAGTACCACACC
>NW_004955403.1:20939321-21027087 GCF_000276665.1 Chinchilla lanigera
CCAGCACCATTTATTAAAGAGACTGTTGTTCTCCCAGTGAGTTTGATTGGCCCCTTTATCAAAGATTAGGTGGCTGAGTGTGTTTTTGGTTGTGTCTGTTTCTTCCAGTCTGTTCCATTGATCCTCGGGCCTGTTTTTTAGCCAGTACCAGGTTGATTTTATGACCGTAGCTTTCTTTCTTTTTTTCTTTTTCTTTTTTCCCTCTGGTACCAGGAACTGAACTCACGACCTTGCACTTGCCAGGCAGGCTCTTTGCTGCTGAGCTAAATCCCCAGCCCCTAAATAAACCTTTCCTTCCTTAATTTTAGGTGTTGGGTATTTTGTCTCAGCAATGAGAGAAAAGTAACCAAGACAGAATTTGATACCCGAGAAGTGGTGTCCTTGCTGTGACTATATCTGACCATGTGGTTCAAGAACCTTTGGGAATGGTTTGTGGGAAGAGTTTGGAGAAATTCAGAGATGTTGCCTGAAAGAGTAGCACTGGAATGCCTTAGGCTGTTCTGTGTGGGAGATTCTGGTCAAAGCTCAGAAGATCACAAAACCAGTAAAGACCAAGCTCAGGAGGTTTCTGCTAGGAAGAAGGACTGCATTAGCTGCTGGACTCCAGACAATATGTGTTATGGCTTGGCAGAAAGTGTGTCTGCACTTTGCTCCTGTCCAGAGACTTTGCCTGAGACTGAGATTAAGGGTGGCAGATTAATTAATCTGGCCGAAGGAATTTCAAGGCAGTCAAATGTTCAGGTGGCAGCATGGTTATTGTTGGGGGCTTTTAGCCAGATCTATGTTGAGAATCAAGAGCAAAGAGTCCAGCAGGATGGTTTCAAATGTTGTGAATTTGGCCAGAAGGGAAGCTCCAGTACAGCTATGGACTGCAAAGATAGAGCTGAGGAAATCTCCATTGCTGAGAAAGATCAGGAAAATAGAAAAGGTGGCCTGAAGGCATCACAAAAAGCAGCAAGTCTCCACCTTTTGCAGCCTCAAACTGCAAAACCAAAAGGCTTTGCTTTGAGGAGAAAGCCACAGAGCACCATGCTCCAGAATGGTGGCAGCTGCACCAGGTTCCAGCATGGCAGCAGCATAGAAAACTTGTTCCTCAGAGTTGGATACAGAGTGCCCAGTGACCCAGGCACTCAACCCCTACAGCCAAGAGCGAGGAAAGCCTGGCTACTGCTCCAGCTGACAGCAGACTGTGGCATCATCTATATGTTGCTGGTTTTAGGTGCATGCAGAATGCAAGAGTTGTGGGGTTAAGGCTTCCACCCCAACTTCAGAAAGCCTAGGAAGCTAGGAATGTGCCCGAGAGGGCAGTGTGTGAAGCTGTGAGGGTGAAGCCAAAGGTGCATTGGAGACCCAAGAAATTTGGAAAAGTCAAGAATGTGGATCATCTAAGGAAACCTGCAAGGAGGGAGCAAAGCCAGCCCAAGAGAGAAGCTACAACCACCAGAAGTGCTATAGGTGTGTAGTCACTCAAGCCCTTTGGAGCTCACAATTTGCCACAGATTACTTCAGATGCTGGACATGAAACTACAGGACTTAATGTTTGCCCAGCTGGATTTTGGACTTGCTTTGATTCCAATCCTTTGTATTTCCCTTTTCATAACTTTTGGAATGAAATGTTTATGTTGTGCCACTGAATGTTGGAAGTGTTTAACTTTGTTTTCATTTGTATAGGGACTTGCAGGTTAGAGTTTGCCTTACATGTCAGAGGAGACTTGGGACTTGGACTTTCAGCAACCCTGAAACTGTTAAGACTTTGGTAAGTCTTTGGGTTTTATTGGGTGGTGGGCTTCTGGTACCCGGAATCGAACTCAAGACCTCGCACTTGCCAGGCAGGTGCTGTGCCACTGAGCTAAATCCCCAGCCCTGACTTTGGGCAACTCTTAGAGATGGACAAAATGCCTTTTGCCTAAAGGAATGTGCATGGGTCTTTGGGACAAAATGTTATTGTTCTAATGTAATATAATGTTGATAGACTTCATACTAGTTCTTAAGTATTGTTAAACCTGTGTTAGAATGTTCAAGTTGCAAAATGATATGACAAAGCATGTCTTTGTATCTGGAAACTGGCTTAAAGAAATGTGTACAGTTACCAAGTTGACAAGGGGTGGGTTGCATTGATTGACACATTGTGTCAACTTGAGAAGTTTGAATTTAACTCAGCAGGGGGTCAGGGTCCTTTGTAAACATCCTGAGCTTGTGGAAGAGGAGGGCATAAAGGTGGTGTGGGCAGATAGGGAGCATACAGTATAAGGGAGGAAAAGAGGCTTGTTCTCCCCCCTTTTTGCTCTTGCTGCTTTTGTTGTCTTCTGCTGCCTTGAACTGTTGCCCTTGTACCATGCCACCCTACCTTAGAGCCAGCTAATTATGGACTGAAACCTCCACAAATTGTGCTAAATAAACCCTTCTTTCCTTAAGTTTGGGTATCAGGTATTTTGTCTCAGCAAAGGGAGAAAAGTAACTAAGATTTATGTATAGTAAAAACTGATGAAACTGAAAGGAGGAATGCAGAAATCCATATAGTTGGGTAAATACCCCACTCAACAATTAATAAAATAACTGGACAGAATATCAGTAAAGATATAACAGAACTGAACAATGCCATTAACCAGTAGGATCTAATAATCTTTGCAGAACATCTGTTAAAGGACTATTATCCACAATACACAAAGAACACCTAAAATGCAAGAATAAGAAAATAATTATCTAATTTTTTAAAAATAGGCTATAATGGTTGATGCACTGTGTCAACTTGAGGAGTTTAGAATTTAACAAAGTGACTCAACAGGGGGCCAGGGTCCTCACTTTGTAAAAACCCTGAGCCTGTGCAAGAGGAGGGCATAGAGATGGTGTGAGTGCTACACCCATCTGGAGAGGGGGGTAGCCTGGTTACAATATAAGGGAGGAAAAGAGGCTTGCTCTTGCTGCTTGCTGTCTTCTGCTCTTGCTGCTTGCTGTCTTCTGCTCCCTTGAATGGTTGACACTCTGCCATGCCATCCTGCCTGCAGCCAGCCAGCTGATATGGCCTGAAACCTCTAAAAACTGTGAGCTAAACAAACATTTCCTTCCTTAATTTTGTGCATCAGGCATTTTGTCTCAGCAACAAGAAAGAAAAGTAACCAAGACATGGGCCAAAGCCTTTAGAAGACAACTTGTTAAAGAAGTACATGTAGCAAGTAAGTACATGAAAAGATGCTCCACATCATAAGTCATCATAGAAATGCAAATTTAAATGAGATCCACCATGTGTCTATTAGGATGGCCCAGATCTGGAACTCTGACAAAACCAAGTGCTGGTAAAGACATAAATTTCACAACAGGACACTCATTTATTGCTGGTGGGAATGCAAAATGCTACACCACTTTGGAAGACCATTTGGCAGTTTCCAGCAAATGTGCTTACCATGTAATCCACCATTGTGAACTTCAGTGTTTACTTATGTCCACACAAAAGCCTGTGCATGGATATTTATAGCAGCTTTATTAAAAATTCCCCCAAACTTGGAACAACCAAGAGGTCCTTAAATACCTGGATAAATAAATGGAGATGCACATAGGCAATGGGGTAGCAATCAGTTCTAATAAGATATAAACTATGAAGCCATGAAAAGACATGGAGGAAACTTAAGTACATTTTACCAAGTGTAAAAAGCCAATTTTGAAATGGTTACATAATGTTTGATTCCAACTATCTGACAGTCTGGAAAGGGCAAAAACTATAGAGATATTTGAAAAATCAGTGGTTGCAGGGATTGGGGATTGACTGGGTAAAGGAATGAACAGGCAGAGCACAGAGGACATTTAGGGAATTGAATACATTCCGTTATGTGATCCTGATGATGAGTACTTGATGATATATTTATCCAAACCCATAAAATATACAACACCAAGACTGAACCCTAATGTAAACTATGAACTTTGGATAATTACAATGTATCAATATAGGTTCATCAGTCCTAACAAATATCCCACTCCAGGGGGAGATGCTGATAAGGGAGAGAAATGCTTGTGTGGGGGAAATCCTGGGATATATGAGAAATCTTTCTAACTACTTCTCAATTTTGCTCTGAACCTAAAACTGCTCTAAAAATAAATTCTTCTAAAAACCACTAAAACCACAACGTGAAATAATTGTTTAATATTTTCAAGATAATACATAGAAAAACTAATTTAGACTAAGCTAAGATTAACAGACCCTAAATAACTCAAGTCATTATGGCATAAGATTCCTTTGACCCATTTTACTCATGATTTCTCTGAAGTAAATTTCTGACTACGTTCGGGTTTTGTTTTGCTTTATTTTTTTATTTCTTGCTTTGTTTCATTTGAGAACCCATTCTTTAAGAATCTAGTTAGTTTTTTTTAAAAGGTATAGTGTAAAACTTGAAAAAGATTCATGATTCTTTAATAATTTGAATTGCAACTGTCCTCTATCTGTCCAAAGTTATACCTGTGTTAAAGAATTAAGAAAAACTGAGGGCTTGGGATGTAGCTCAGAGGGAGAATCCTTGCCTAGCATGTACAAGGCCCTAGGTTCAGTTCCAGCCTGGAAAATAATAAATCATTCTGGACTAGAATGGATCTAGCATTTTTATAAAATAATTCGTTCTTGAATATTGGAGATAAAAAAAACCACCCTACTTTCTTATCCTTGCTGCCATGAATGGGGTGTGGGATTACACTGAACAAATTGCATCTACTGTGGATATCTCAGGGCAGATGGTACCTCATTCATTAGTTCCCTCAGCTTGATGGTAGTGCTAATTTAAGTTTAGTAATTGACAGGAACAAGCCTAAATCCCAACTTTGCTCCCCAAAAGTGCTGGTTAGGTCAGCATGGTGGGCTGGCATAGGTATGAGCCCTTGGACTACAGGATCTGGGCTCTACTTCACCTCACTGGCTTCCCAGAGGTCCCAGGAAAGTCACGTTAGCGTCCCAAGCTTCAAGCTTTATATTTTGATAACTTCTACCCAGGATGATAAGAAATAGAGATAAAATATAGTTTATAAACAGAATTGCTCATATGAGGAGTTTGAAAGTGACACTCCTATTCTTGTTATCTGGATGTCCACATGCTAGGCTGTGTTCCTATTTGTCTCTGATCTATCCCTCCAACTGAGTTGTGAGCACATGGAAAACAGATCTGCTTTACCTTTGTCATGCTCATGGCCCTCAGAATTGTGTCTTGAATTTGATAGTTGGTGACAATAAAGATGATAATGTAAGTGAAAGAAATGAAAATTTAAAAATTGTGCAAAAGTCCCACTAACAGTTGTACAAAACTTTAGTGCACAGAAGACCTTAGCGAATTTGGAAAAACCCAAATTTCTGATCCACACCTCTCACCCTGGGAGCTTGTAGTTCAGTTGGCCTACTAGAAATTTTGACAAGTTCCCTGGGTAATTATAACACAGGTGCTCTATGTCCTGATCACCCTTAGAGAAACCATGCTTTCTGGAAACACCCACATCATGCCGGGTGTTCAGTCATAAAGAGATGACCATGTAATACCTAGAGTAAGCACTGATGATGGTTTAAGAGAAAATTTGATCTGCAGGGTCATTCAAAGATCTACTTTATCACTGAGCTGCCAAGTAGTTATTATAAAACTAATCAAAACTTACTTTTCAGAAGTTAATTAACATGTTTTATGTCCTAGTTACCATAGCCAAAACTATATATGTACATGCTGTCTTTTTGGCTCTGACTTGCCTTGTGAAGAGAAAATGGAAATGGAATAAAATGTCCATTGGGCATTAGACTGCAAATACATTTATCTGGCAGCAAAGCATTAATTTATAAAGACAACTGCACTGCATTATGCATACAGCCTATCCTCATTTGGTTCCTAAACTGGTCTCTTAGTGAGACATTCCCTTTCTCTAAGTGCTTCTATTTAGGACAAAGGCTTGGAACCATGAAGAAATAATTCTACTTTCTGGGAGTACTACCCTAAATTATTTCTTTTAATATTACAAAGAACTGACTCAAAATTAAGAAAATAAGAATTGGTGCAAGAGCACCAATTTAATGTAGGAACAATTTAGAGACAGATTTTTTTTTTTTTTTACTTCATGAGAATTAGGAATATAGAAAACAGCTAAAAAAAAGAAAGAAAGAAAACAGGTATCATTTACTTTTGATTTTCACTCAAACACTTCAAAATATTGATAGAGTAAGGCACACTTTTCAAGTGAATAATAGTTTAAAGAGAGGGCAATATTTTCTGGTTAGGCCATAAAACAGACTATTTTGATTGTTTTCTACATCCTGATGATTTTGATGTTTTCTACATCCTTATTATATCTATAAAATACATTCTACGGATATATATATTATCAAGAATAAGATATTAAATTAGTTTACCAAGAAATCACACTTCCATGGAGGCTGTTAGTGCATCTTATGTGTATTCTGGATCTCAGTGAAAATCCACAGGTCTCTGACCCTATTATGGGGTTCCAGTGAAATTAGTATCACCGGCCACTGTTGTTATATCTACTGTAAGTCATCAGAAACATTTCTAAACATGAAAAAAATGAACTTTGGAAAAAACTGTATTCTTAGATCTTAATTCTACTCCAACCCTGCAATAATTACAATAATTACAAAGATAAAGGATAAAAGTCACAAAGTGCTGGCTGGGACATTCCAGAGCAGTAGAAAGCTTGGCGCCATTTTTATAGTTATGCCTGTTAAGATTTAATAGATGGAAAGTTTCATTAGTGAGCTGTGCTGCAATTAACTTCAAGGAGGTTCCAGACTACTGTATGTTGCTGTTACTGACAGAAAACTGTTTAGATTTCCCTCTCGAAGAAGTGTATTGGACTTTCAACACTTCAATTATGAAAACTAGTAAAAAGCACAATTTAAAAAAATTTAATACAGAAGCCAGTTTTTTCTTATCACCAATATATAGAAATAATGGGCTTTTATTCTTCAATGGATGTTCCAGTTGTTGACTATCTGGGAGAGAGTAGCTTTGGTGTATATTATTACTAAACACAAAATTGAGATAGAATTATCCATCTCTCCTACTGGCTCATAAAATTATATTCTGTAAAGGAATTGTAGCAATGTTGGAAACTATTTCCCTATATCAAAGATTTTCCTAAATCGTGTGCTCTATCTATAATGTAAAATGAATGCTATCAACTCTGACAAGTTGGAAAATATCAGAGAGTAAGAGCTGTGGAATGTAGTGAATTTCTCCTGTGGCTGGTTAGATTTCAGTCTGCTTCTGGAGCTTTGTTCCAGACTGTGGACAGAAGGGTGGGGGTTTGCCAACTCCACTGCAGTGGAGATGACCTGTAACTCCCCTTTATCTGTGTGAAGTCATTTGAAGTCACTCTTCGCTGAGTTACTGCCACCATTTAAGTTTTGTGTCCTTTGGTAGACTGTCTCTACCTAACATGTTATTTCCTTTCTGTATTCTAGTATGATACGGCTACACTATTATGGTCCTCATTGTTATATTTTATTGTATTAAACAGCAGACTGGTGTGGGTTTTTTAATGACTTGAAGAACAAAACCCACATTTTATGACTTTTAAAATCTGTCTTGATACTCTTTCTTCCTGTTACAACCTACCCACCCCCTGTTATTCTACATATGTTTCCTTAATAGGCTGCAGATTTTTTTAAAGTATGTTGAGCATGTAACCATGATAGGCACTTTCAGAGACATGTTCATTTTTTCAGATCAGAAGAGTGCTTTTGGTGTCTGGAAACAGGAATTTAGTTTGACAAACATTTATGGAGCACCTAAAAGACTGGAGTTGTCATCTACATGGAACTATCATAGGCCAGTGTGTGCTGCTGTCTGCACATCACTGATGAACCCATTTTCTTCCACTTGAATGTAAAGTCTGGAAGGGGTTGACCTACAATTTTACCTTGTGTCATGTAGTAACATTCAATTGCTTTATTATGGAGGTTGAGAGACTGGACTAACCTTTTCCCTGACTTTGATTTGTCCCCAAAGTACTGCCTCCTTGGAGGTCAATCCTTTGCAAAGTGTGAGCCTTCTTTATTTTTCTTAGCCTTTTAAGATGCATAAGACCTGACCACACCATATCCCAAAATATGACAATTGTGGGAAGAATGAAAACGGTGTCATTGCAGGATCCCATGGTCAGGGAATTGGACTGCCATCCTCCCACCCAGGCTCCAAGAGGTTACAGGACTGGATGTAGATGGAGGTGGAAGAACCACATCAAGACCAGACCCACAACTCTTTCTATGCAGTACACTATAGCTTTCTGTATTTTGAGGGACAAGTACCGTGATGTTTTAGGGAGGTAGGTTTCATTCCTTGGAAACTTCTTTTGGATTCATTCTGAGAAAATAATTAATACTTAGGTTAAAGTTGGGTCACAGTTTAAGAGATCAGTTTGCTTATTTAGATTTTATGTATTTATGGTTGGTTTTAGTTTCTGCTCTTAAACACCAGCAGCAAATTATGGGGGTTTGTGCAGCATTGCATCACATTTCTTTATGTCTCCTTGTGACATGGTGTTTGGAACATGGAGCCAGATATCAGGCTTGAGAATTATAGTCTCTTTGTTACAGCTGAGTTCTGACCTCAGGCGCAGAGTTTTTTGCATGATGTTATGTATTTTTTAACTTCTCCATTAATCAACGTGTTTGTCTATCAGTTCTCTCACAGGAGGGCAGTTAAGGTTAATTAATCTTTAAAATTGAAGATAGGCAGTGTAATATTATCAGAACTGGTTTGCTGTATGTCAAATGGATCACTAGATTTTTGCGTATTTAGCTATCTTTATTGGTCTGCATTCTCATTTGAAGAAACATTTAACTTTTTATAAGCAAAGACAGTATAATATACAATACTACTAAGCCTAATATTCAAGAATGTTTTCATACATGTGTTAGTATTAATTAGGGAGCAGTTCTTGTTCGACATGTTTACTTTTAATTCTTAATAGGTTTCCAAGTGGGGTAATGTAGTAAGTACCCAGAAAAACTAACAATTATCTAGTCTAAAGAGCTTTGTATTTCACTGTAAAATTAAAATTGTGGGGAAATTCTGTTTTCATTCTATTCATATTAACCTTTTCTTATCCATAATAGCTAAAGGTTAACTTGTTCTTGCTATTTTTATGAAGTGAGAAGCAGGAACTTTATCTTTTTATGAAAGGAAGCACATGAGTGCCAAGCATTCATTAGAGATTGAAATTAGAAGCCACTGTGAGATTAAGTCAGAATGTAGTTCATTGTACAAGACCAATTTGGACTTTTGTCGGTACTGATATTAGGAAGAGTGAATATAATTGCTTATATGAAATGTACCTTCATCTTACTCCATGCGGTATGGGGGATGCTGGGGACAGTGCTCTCTGTGACTTTCTGAGAGATAAATGCATCTCCACAGGTGGGTGTCACCACCCTGGGGCACTCTAATGGGATCTGTTTTAAGTATAGTTCAATGACGCAAGGAGAAAGTTCCTGCTTTTTTATTTGTTTTATTTTCCTAGCTTCATCCCTGTGTTACCAAGTAGCTAACTCAATTTCTCCCTCTGCCTCACACAATTGTACAATACAGCCAAAGAAATATAACTAGTATCTTCACAAAATGCCGGGGTTTTCAGCTCACATTTTACAAGTGCTCAGGGGGGAGAAAAGTCTGAAGGGGAGGTAGCAGGGCAGTGGCTGGTTTTCTGGGATTCGAACAGCAAGGCTTCTCATAACGGTAACTTCTCCAAGAATCTGAGCAAACAAAAATGAGAAATAATTTGTATTTATTTGATTTTTAAGAAGTTGATGAAAAACATTTTTAGCTCTTCCTAAAGATAAAAAGAGAATCTCAGTGTTTTCAAACTAATCTCCAGCCCATGGGGGTGGAGTTTTTGCTAGAAGTTGTCCTGTAATTTCTAAATGAATGAACAGAAATAAGAAAGGTATTATATATACTATTTTATGCTGAATTAACCTCACTATATACTGCTAAAGATCTATCTCTGGAGACATGCTATAAAAACTAAACACTTTTACCACCTTGGCAGTATTATAAAGTATTTCATATTTTACTATTTGGGTGTAAAATTGCTAATCAAGGGTGGGAAATGACCAGAAGAAAACAGGAGAAAAAGAGACTTATTGAAACACGCTGGAATACTACCAAGGTTTTATTGAGTGTTTTCACTGTGTATTTTTTCCTCTCATCTTTTAGGGCCAGCACCTTTCAAATAAAAGACAATCTGCTTAGAATAATGGAAGAACCGTAGTATATAGCTGTTGCAAATGGAAAAATTCTATTTTGCCTAATAGGCAGAAGAGCTTCTTTAAATATGCCATTTATTTCAGGGAAGGCCAAACTTCTTTTAGGTTGTAAACTGGTTCTTTATTTAAAAAATTGCTCCCCCTCATGCCAACACAAAATTTACTATCTCACAGCTAAGGCAGTGTTGTGTTAGCTCTGCAACAGGGGTGCTCAGTTAATGTGTGAATGGACAAACATGACTGGCTAATTTGCAAGTCATACTCTTCTGGAGAACACTCCGTGGGTCCCTGACACCTCCCAGTGTCCCTCCACCAGTGGTGTACTGAGAAGCACTGCTGTGGGAGAGAAGAGGAAGTCAGGACACTTGCGTTGCACTTTGAGTTCTTGCTTGCTGTGTGTTAGGCAGGCTTCTGACACTCTCTAATCTTTAATTTGCCCCTGTCCTGCTGCTTCCTTTCCTTTACACCGGGGTAGGAACAACTGGGAGACTTAGGTGATAATGTTGGATTCTTTCTTTCTCATGAAAGCAGCCCAAGCTCTGGAGTCAGATCGCTCACATTCAGATCTCAATTCCACATCTTAAAATGCCTCCATTATCTCATCTGTGAAGTGTTAATAATAGTTGCTCATTATTAACCCTATCCAAGTAGGGTTTTTGTAAGGATTAAATAAATTAACACATGGAAAGGATTAAGAAAGGTGCCTGGTGCACAGTAACCAATAAATGCTGTTGCTGTTGTTGCACTTATTACTATCTTTCAAATATTAGCACAAAGGCAGTCTCCTCTCTGAGCTCTCTCTAGTCCTCCCAGGTAGAGTTGTTGTACTTTCCGCATAATTCCAGTAAAGCAAATTATAGCCTGGCATGGTGGCACACGCCTGTAATCCCAATGATTTAGAATGCTGAGTGAGGATTGCAAGTTTCACACCAGCCTAGGTGACTTAATTAGACCCTATCTCAAAAAATATTTATTTTAAAAAGGGCTGGGAGCATTATTCAGCTCTAAATAAAGATAAACTTGAGGCTTTTATAGATAAATGGATGCAACTAGAGACCATACTCATAAGTGAAATAAATCAGACCCACATGTATAAACACCATATTGCCTCCCTGGTGTAAGAACCTGAAAGATTAAATAAAATCTGAAAGGTACAATAGATATTGTGAAAGGGAAAGAAACTGCTCAAAAGGAAAGAACAACTGGCATTGGGAAAAGGAGAAAAGAAAGAAAGAAGGAAGGGGAAAAATAGATTTATATATACACAGGACTGCTAAGATAATTGTACTGCTGATGTTTCTGGTTTATTGCAATGAAACGTTAATGCTTAAAAAAATTTTTGACCAATTTTGCATGCTTATATCCAGCAAGCTGAACAACTAATTTGAAAACAACAGTATGCAATATAACAACCATTGTTGAATTCCTACTATCTTGTTTTGTGAAGTTCTATATCATTTCTAATGTTTTATTATTATTTTTTATTCTCTTTAAAATAAAAAAATTAAAAATAACTAAATAAGTCAAACGTGAAAAAATTAAAAAAAAAAAATGGCTGGGAATGTAGTTCCATGTTCCCTGGGTTCAATCTCCTGTACCGCCCCACACCCCAACCCCCTCCCCAAAAAAGTGCTGTATTATCAGTTCGTCTCTGTGTATGTTTCCTCAAAGAATGTAAACCACTTGAGGTAGGGACAAGAGAATGATGTCTTATTCGTGAATTCCTAATGCTAGTACAATGCCCAGCATGAAGTAGGCTCTCAGTGTTTATGAATAAACAAAAGAATACCTGGATGGATGAATGAATGCGCGCCTGTTTCACTTGTCTCCCAATGCCTATTCCTTCCATCTTGCTTTAGTATTCCAAATGTCAGCAGAGCAAGCAACGACCCAGCTGAAGCTCACAGTTCCATCCCCCTTTACACTGTGTGTGGCCATGTGGTGCTGCGGGCAGTGGGAGGCACATGGAAGGGTGCAGTTTTCCAATTGTGAGTTATGCTCTTCAAGGGATGAGGCTCCATTTCCTCTTTTCCTCTCACCAGTGGATGGAATCGTGCACCAGAGTAAGGTCCAGAGCAGCCGTCTCCAACCTGAGATGGACAACAATAGCTAAGCAGTGTGGTACTCATTGAGGATGATAGAGAACCAGAGTTAGCACCCTCTGGGCTTCTAATGATGTGGTGTTCCTGTGCACCATTCTGGACTGGTGGTTTTTGGACAAAGTTCTCTCTTGTTTGAAGTACTGCGTGCTGTTGTCCTTTGTTTTCATGGTAGATGACTATTTTACCAGCAGAGTCTTTTTGCTAATGTAATGTCTACCAGGCTACATTTACTTAATCTCTGGCCTTTCAGAGAGAATTTTTAAATGTAGGTATTATGTAAAAATAAATCAGATCAGAAATGACTGTATGATTTAAGTAGGGTGACAAGGACTTTAACTAATTTAAGAAGTCATTTAACTTTGTTTGCACTCTATTTCCAGTTGCCCAGTAGTTGCTCCCACTGGTGATGAGGGATGAAGGACAAAGGGGTAGAAAAGGCCCTTGGTGACAGGATGGAGGGATGAGGGCAATCTTATGCTGGGTTGAGTTTCTCCTCACAACCTTTCTCCCTGTCCCAGGACCTCGTTGGCAGCACGTGTGTGTCCTGCGAAGCAAGACCAACAGAGAAAGAGAAGCAGCCCTTCTGACCTCCTCTTCTACTTGTAATGAACTCCTTTTTGACCTTGTAAACAAAAGCTAGTGAACAGAGAACTGTCTGAGTCTCTGGATCAGGGATCCAGGATTGATGTGCAGGTTATAAGTTAAAAAGTTGTCTAATGTCAACAAAAAATTTGCCAACCAATATGCTGTTCTAGGGATTTTTATTATAAAGGAAAATGATTCTGGGGGAATTAAAAGATATAGGTGAGCTACGGTCACTTCTGAGAAAGTAGAGAAAAACTGTAATGAAATGTGACTATAGAGATATACAGATGCAGCTTCAAAATTTTTTATTGACATACATGTACAGGAAAACATACACCATAGTCTATAGCCTGGTGAATTTTCACAAACCAAACGTACTGAAGTTGAAACTTGTAGTGATTCAAGTTTTATTCCTCTTAAATATTTCTGTTAAAAATTGACCCGGAAATTTTAAGTATCTAAAAACATGAGTTCCCATTTCCAATTTACAACTGTAAAATTGGAGAAACACTGCAGAAAATGCTTGTTATTCATGAGAAATGCTACTGTTTTTTTTTTTTTCCTTTTCAGAATTTTATCACAGCTCCAGGTATTAAAAATGTATGTGGCACCTTCTTGATGTATACCCAGCTACACACACAGAATGAGAATTCAGAGCAATTTATCTTAACCTCCTTAGCAATGGTCTCTCACAAGGTCCATGTATGTCCTGCTTGTGGCTTCTATGGTACATCAAGCAAGTTACTTAACCCTTCGAGGCCTCTGTTTTCATACAGAAGTGGTTTAAGAACTGTACTTTTAATAGCTCAGATTGAAGGAGATGATGTATATAAAGAAATGTATTTAAAGAAAGACCTCAATACCTGTTGTGTTTTGATACTATTATTAATGCCAATATCTACCTATACCCTAGCTATTGGGTTTAAGGAAGCTTTAGAAGTAGCCAGTGATTATAATGAACTGTGTAATGTCCTCCTTTTTCAGGAGAACAGACAAGTCCTGAAATGAGATTGCCAAGCTTACATCCTTTGCAGATGAAATGTGTTCTCCTAGTGAGAAGTGGTTTACTACATGTGGGCTTCTGGTTATGACTGTTTGTAACTGATGAGTTACCATGTTGAAACTGTGATTGCTGGAAAGAATATTTCCAAATGGTCTTAAAAGAATGTCATGTAACATTTATAAGAGTCATTGCAAACAAGGTTGCCTCCCACTCGCTTTGATTCAGTGACATTACTTCTGGTTAAAAGCCATAGGTAAGGCCACACACAGTGGCTAGTGATTTGGATAATTAGAAGGAATGGCAGAGGCCTGTCTCTTTACAAGGAAGCTAGCAGTGACATGCAATTAAAGGAAACCATGGGGGGAAGTCGGGCAGTTTAAAGATTACAGTAGATTGGGTCAAATCAAACAGTATTTGTAAAATTCCTACCCTCCGCAAAAGATTTCTGCTTCCCTGTTTTTAATAAATTGTTCCAGAGATAGCAATTATTTTACACAGTCAGAACGAGAAGAACTTAACTCCGTTGTCATTTTTCTCATAATTTGCTGGACTACAAAAGCCAGTGGCTAAAGCTGTTTATTCAATGAGGCATCTGAACCTGACATTATTGTACATTTATTGGTGTGTTGGTTTCTGGCTTAAAAGGTGCTTTCACATCCATAACACATTATGATCGTGAAGACTGTATGCAAGGAGTCATTGTGAAGTCCTTTCCAAAGAAATGGAAGCTCAGCTCTGATAAGGCATTTGCCATGGTTCATTTACCCTACAAGCAAGATTAAAACTCAAGTAGTATGACTCATGGTGCAATATTCTTTCCAACACATGTAACTGTCCTTTCTAGCATAAATGTGCATTCTTGTTTTCAGAACCTTCCAAGAGTAAAGTTTCCTTTCTGAGATACTGTAATGCTTATGCGTGCCTTGGGAAAAAGCTGAAATCTTTTGATTTCAAAAAAATGGACTCACACACACTCACACATATAAAGGTTTGCATTTACTTTCAGATTGCCTCCTAAAATTTGCTTGGGTAATAGAACAAGGTATGTAGCAAAGTACTAGCCTTGATTTAATTCCAGCAGGACAGAGGCACCTGGATTCTCAGGGAGGAAGAAGGAAGCAGAAATTGTGATGCCATTAACATTATTTAACCCTATTCAGTACCAGGTGCTGCACTGCACAAATTGTGTTGGTGGAAATGCTGCAACACCTTTGAAGGTAAGAATTGGTGTTGGATCCATATTATAGATGAGGATGCTAAGACTACCTTCCTAGTACTCATAGCCAGACATACACTATGCTTTGTGGCCTCCTCAAATGATAAATATGTGTGGATGAAAAGCTGTTTCCCTGGTAATTGGTCATGCTATGTGTGATGGTGTTGCTGGTAAGGGGGACAAGGGGTTTCTAGAAGCCCTTTCAGCACCCAGCATTCCTTGGGGAAATTGTTTTCTTGGGAGTGAAGGGTTGGAACTCTTAATGACAGTAGAAATATGCAGTGTGAAAAGGATGGAAAAGACCAGAGCAGCATCCACTGGGTGGTCCATTTTTCTTGGGATGTGTGTTGGTGTTCAGCAGTTGTATTAATTTTTTATGTATTCTATGTTACATTTTCCTGTTAACTTGGCAAATGACTAAGTTGCTGAAGTTGGTTGAGTAAACTTACAAGTAGAGCCATGGCTAAGGGAAGGGAAAAGGGAAGTCCCTGCATTTGGAGTTTCCTGAACCGTAAATAACGGCTGTGTTCCCATTCCCAGCAATATGCTTCTGTCATTAATTAACTTTTATGGAAAGCCATGGTGTTCATGACTTTGGCCTCTCCCTGCTCTTGATCTATGTGGTGTTATGTGGTGTAGACAGCACTGCTCACAGGTGGGATTTGTCTGACAGGGTAATCTGTATTAGCTTGATGTAAAATGCCTGCTGATATATGGCATTCCCCTGCAGTGGGTGCGTGGGAAGGGACAGAGCAATGATGAAGCCTTCCTCATTCCTGCTGATTATTTTTCCAGCATGGGATAGCAATATCCTGTTCTTTGTTAAGCTAAATTTTAAGCGTCAGATTTTTCAGGTGTTGCTGAGAATGCAGGGCTGTCACTTGTTGGTGTGGTGCTATATAGCCAACAGAGAGCATCATGAAGCTGGAAGGACACAGACACACAAAGCCTTTCTCCGTCCATTGGTGCCAAACATGTTCATGACTCCAGCAAAGGAGATCTGAGTTCACCTTTTTGAGGTGGCCCACAGCAGTGCTAGCAATCCTGCCAGAAAGCTACCCCTCTTTTGCTTGGTTCCAGACAGAAACTTATTTTAAACATTGTTGTGCATCAGATTCACCTGGAAGACTTGTTATGGCACAGACTGCTGGGTCCCACTCTCAGCATTTCAGATTTGGCAGGTCTCGGTGGTGCCAGAGAATGTGCATTTGAAACAAGTCATTAGGTTCTGCTAGTGCTGCTACTTCAGGGAACAAAGTGGGAAAAACACTGCTCTCCAGATTCTGACCACAAAATTGTAGCAGACGCATGGGTTTCTGGAGTTGAGCAATTTGGAATTCGAATCCTCTTCCTATGGCTATGAAATTTTAGAAGAGCCGGCCAGCTTAGTAGGCAAGGGCACCATGGAATCTGGGAACTGCATTTAACTTTGCTCTTTTAAGCTTGAACACAGGCAGATGATCGCATATATAGAGGCTACATTTAGGCAGCAACTCAGGGTTTTCTTGAGAAGAGAGATGTTCTCACAAGATCAGCTTTGCTTTGAGCATACACCATGTCACTTGGAAATACTAACTTCATTCCTTGGAAGTGGTTAGGATGCTTCAGTTGGGCATGGCATGGTCTATGGATTACATTCTTCATGAGGGGGAAGCACTTGATATCTCTGGTATTTGGAGGATAATTAAGGGCTCAACACTATTAAATGAAATATTTTTGAAAAGAAAAGAAAATCTGTTAAAATTAGCTTAGAAAAAATACATGTTTGACATTCTAGAAAGAAATCTTAGGCAGTCTGGTCTAACAGTATGGACCAGTTGTTCCACTTAGCAATGGAGAGGCTCAACAATGCTTGGCTTTCTTTGGTGGAAGTGAAATAGATTAATAATTGGATTAGTGTGACCTCAATAAGCAAAGTCCATTGAACTCTCTCATGGTCCTGGAGTTCATGGACACACTTGGATCTCCCAGAGCATTGCTACCTCCAGGCACTAACAGGTGTTGTGAGTTTTCCTGAGCACAGGTCTTCAGGTTGAACAAGGTCAAACTGAAGGGAAGTTGGGCATAGAAGTACTACGCCGACCTGGCTAGAGCTGTGATGAGTTATGACAAGAATGTAGTTTTGGCAAAATGTAATCTCTCAGTGGAAAAAATATTGACTTTTTTCTTAAGTGATTTGAGAACTGCATTTAAAATTTAATATTCTCAATTTTTAAGTAGTCAGCTCTTTAGTATAACTCTCAAGTAACTCCAGAAGAACAAGGAGATGAATGGGAAGTACGTGCTGGATGAAGGACGGTACTATGAAGAATTGTATGCTGGGCTGACCTGGTGCTCAGCCATCACAAGCTGACTGTCCTGAATTGTCCAATTCCTCCCAGCAAATTGTCCTGGTGAGAGAATCCTCTAGTGTGCATGGGCAAGGCATTTCTAGTAATAAGACATTATCACTTGCCATAGGACATTACAAGACATGATATTAATAATACTCACATTTACATTATATGTCTGGTCTTTTCTCCATCTGTCTGTCTCTTTCAAACCCAGATATATGGCAGCTCTGTTTACTAAAACGTTGCTGGCTGACAACACTGTACTATTTGCTTTCAAACATATTGTGTCTTATTCAGTGCTTCTAATGGTTCTGTGACTATGATTCCTATTTTACTCACGAGGACATAAAGCTCAGGGAGATTAAGTAACTTATTGTAGTCACACAGCTAATTATAGGATAAAGTAGTTCATAGAGTAGTGGACATCACATTTTAAAATTTTTCTTTGATATGTGGTGCATTGAAATGATTTAGGATTTCCTGAAGTCTGTTATTAGGCTTCTCCTTGGTTGATCTGTAAATATGGAACACTTCAAACTGTGCCATCAGTGGGATCTCAGAAATTATCATATCTACAAAGTATTAGAAAATGATCTGAAGAATGTCATCAATAATCAACTGTTGGAAAATTTGAATGAAGGCAGATTTCACAGAAACATGAATTTTCACCAACAGGACCATGAAAAACTAGAAGATTTAAAGGCTTTGATAACAGATGATGTCCCTATGGCTTGGTTGGAAGCCAACTCAGGTTCTCAAGACTCATAACCTGCTTCACTTGGGTCACCCATTGGCTACTGGATGCCTAGTTTAATTAGATTTTCAAATTCTTTCAGATTTCTCTTAAAACTTTCAGATGCTTTTGTGCCATGAATGGAAGTAGATGGAGAAACACCAAAGCTTCTTTCTAAGTGGATGCCCAGGGAAATTGCAGAAGTTGTCAGATTGGAGGTTCTGCTGATGATGTGAATGCTTTAGACCATCATCCTGAGTGTGACAAAATTTATTCCCAAGACACCTTTCACTGACTGGGTGGAGCTTCCTGTGAAGGCGGCACTTCACAACACCACTGCAAGAACCAGCATTTGGATTACTGACACACATTTGATGAATATATCTTGATTTCAATTCTCAATAAGAAAGGATTTCTGAAATAATATTGTTTAAAATATATCTTTATCCATTTTAGAGTTGACTTATCGTTGTACTTATGACCATTTTTGTTTTCAAATTAGCCAAAGGCATATTTCCTTGATCTTCTGAAAATGATTCAAAGTTTAGATTTTCCTATCAGGATGTCAGGTGGTGAGAATGCTTCCTCAACTTCATTTTAATGGTATGAAGAGTGCATGATCTGTCCTCCTTTAGAATTTGGGATTTGTAAGCAAAGTACAATGAAATCCTTGGCAGCACAAATAGAGGTTAGTTTATTGCTATGATCTTCAGGCTTTCTGAGAATGAGTTTTTCCTTTCAATAAGAAGCAGTCAGGCCCTCAATTACAAAATTTCCCCTAGTTTCTGAGGCCCACAGAGCTAGATTCAGATATTTTATTGGACTATTAGAAATGGCACATTTGGATGGGTCAGCAGGATCTGATATTCTTCCAATCGTTGGTTTGCAAGAGTACAGTTTTAGGTGTATAATGCCCTCATTCATCTGTGGATTTTTTTTCCATGAAACTTAAGTTCCTTAAGAATAACTAATAAGGTAAAGAATAAGCAATTTTCCAGGCAATCTGATGTGTTATCACTTCACCTTAAGTAAAGCAAGGATAGTGAGAAGCTTTAGAAGAATATGTCAACCTTCAAAGCTGTTCAGTGACAGAGCTAGAATGTAGCTCTGACACCTTTTTCTTAGGTGCTTCAAAAAATTAGCTCTCAGTATATGTAAATAGTGAGGACTCTCATTCACAAGAAATAGAAACTCACCTCAAGCAGGCAAGAGCAACTCACTGCATTTCTGCCTGAGCATTCGCATTGCTGCTTTTCTTTTTCAGCCCAAGGACTTCCTTCCTCCATGTAAACAGCTTGAAGATTATATCATCTAGTTTGGCAATCCCACAAAGGACAAAAAAAAAAAAAAAAAAAAAAAAAAAAAAAAAAAGACCTTCTTTCTCTATTTCACAGGGTTTTCTATGAAACCCACAAGGACTCCAATTGGTCCAGGAGTGTCATAAGCTTATTTGAAGGCCACAGATTCAAGAAACATTTAAGGCACTGGTCCAGAAAGTGTGCAGAAATTTAAAAATGGATTCTTAAAGATCTCTGATCTCTTATAAAACGGTGTAAAGTGTAGCACACTAATATATATTATATCATTTGAGATACCATGTGATATTGGAACAAGAGACATCTAAAATGATAATGGAAAGCAGACAACAGCTGAATGTGAGTAGAGCTCTTTCATAAAAAGAAGTCTCATATGATTTTTCAAGAATGGACTTATGCTCAATGACAGGGAATCGGGGCAGGAGGAAAGTCACTTTAAGAAGAGAATATGATATATGAATAGCAAAGAAGCAGGAAAAAGAAAAGTTAAGAACTTGATTTGAATAAAATACAGGTTTTATCCTAAACTGCAAGGGAAATACTCCAAAGAACCAACAACTGGGATCTCATTTTATTAAAAAGGTTTTGCACATCAAAAGAAATCACCAACTGTGAAAAGACAACCCACAGCGTGGGAAAAAATTTTAGCTAACATTACCTCAGACAAAGGACTTCTATCTAAAACATATAAAGAATTGAAAAAATCAGATCCCCCAAATTTAAAGACCCAATCCAAAAATGGGCATCTGAGATGAATACACATTTCTCAGATAAAGAAATACAGATAGCAAATAAATATATGAAAAATGGTCAACACCATTGGTCATTTGAGAAATGCAAATTAAAACAACACTGAGATTTCATCTCACCCCAAAAAGAGTAGCTGTCATCCAGAAATCAACCAATAACAAATGCTGGAGGGGCCCTGGGGATAAAGGAATCCTTCCATATTGTTGGTGGGAGTGTAGACTGGAGCAGTCACTGTGGAAATCAGTGTGGAGATTCATCAAAAAACTAGGATTAGAGGTCCCATTCAACCCAGCTATTTCCTTTCTAGATATTTTCCCAGAAAAATTAAAAACATCATACCACAGTGATATATGTGCACCCATGTTTATAGCAGTACAATTTGTAATAGCTAAATACTGGAAACAACCCAAACGCCCATCAACGGAGGAATGGATACAAATGATGTGGTATTTTTATACAATGGAGTACTACTCAGATAGAAGGAAGGATAAACTTGAGACTTTTTTGTGTAAATGGCTGTAACTTGAGACCATACTCATAAGTGAAATAAATCAGTCTCACATGTGTCAACATTGTATTGTCTCCCTAGTGTGAGAAGCTGAAATAGTAAATAAGATCCAAAGTGTACAATAGATATTGGGAAATGAGAAGAAACTGTTTAAGAGGAAACAGAAACTGGGATGAGGGAAAGGAGAAAAGAAGGAAGGGAAAAGGAAAAGTAAATATATACATATATATATATATATATATATATATATAGTGTTAAGATAGCTATACTACTAATTTCTATTAGTTCATTGAAAAGAAATGTTTGTGCATACATCATCTGACCAATTTTTCATGCCTATATCTTGAAATCTGAGCAGCTACTTTGAAGATAACAATAAACAATGTACTGACCATTGTTACTCTCCTACTATCTTGTTTTGAAATTTTGTATCACTATTTTTATTGTTTTTTCTCTTTAAAATGAAAAAATACATTTTGTAAAGGAACAATTCTTAGCTAAAGTTAGTAAAAAATGTTGATATCAGATTATAGATGGCTTTGACATGTTTAAATTCAATGTAAGTTTCCTCTTTTTTTCAGAAGACTTTGTAGAACTAGTGAGATTTGAGAACAAGCAGAAATAATAAAATAATGATAACAATTCAAATGACAGTCAAGGAGAGGAAAGACTGGATGAGAATCTACTTAACACAGTTTCAAAAAGTGCAACCTAACTGTCCATAGGAGAGAAGCAGTAGGGCACCCCACATATATGAATAGAAGGAATGACATTGTTCTTTTTAAAGTAAAGCTCTATCAGGTACAATGGTGTACATCTGTAATCCTAGTTACTCAGAACATCGAGGCAGGAAGGTCATGAATTTGAGGCCATCTTGGGCAATTTAGTGAGATTCTATCTCTAAATAAAAAATAGAAATGGCTGAGGATGTAGCTCAGTGGTAGAGTGCTCTTGGGTTCAATTTAGCACTGAAAAGTAAATTTTAAAAAGTAAAGCTCTAAGTCTCTTACACAAGGATTTGCATAGTGGCCATAAATTCAGGCATGGCTATTCCTCAGAACAGGTAGCAGCATAGGTGGATATCACAATGGTCTTCCCAAATCCTATCATTCTATATAGGTAAAAGTTGTGTCAAAATGAGCATAAAGGACAAACTGACAGGGCGTAGGGAGCATGCAAAAGTCAGTCCACAACATTAGGGCCTGCACTCTAAGGCATGGGGGCAGCTAGCCCTCTGTGTAGAGCTACCTGGGTGAAGTATGATAATTCTACTTGAAGATGGACTCAAAGATGAGATGATAGGAGCCCTAGATCCTTGGAGCCATGGTTGGGTAAAGAATTTTCCCTAACCTCTACTAGCTGAGTCTTGGACACAGATCCAAATATAAGCTCCCATGTAATAACTGAGAAACCCTTAAGACACTTCCTGAGGAACCATGTGTATTGATTTGAAAACAGACCCCAAAAGATAGTGATTTCAATCAGAACTTTATTTTTCTCATGTAGTAATAGAAACATAGGCAGCCAGGACAGCTATGGCCATGTACAGAATCAACAACTAAAGCTGTGTAACATACAGGAGTGTACATCACAGGGTCTCATTATGCCCACACACCCACCAGCAGGGAAAAGAAGGGCGCAGTGAGGGTGATGCACATCACTTCCACTCACATTGCAATGGTCATATCTTAGGCAAATGGTACTTGGAGCTAGAAATTCTACAACCTTGTGTTCAGCTAATAAAAATAGGTGACATTTACATACTGTTTCCTGGGGACCAAGAACTATTCTGACGGCATTACACACTTCGGTTTACAACAACACTACAAGGTAAGGGCTGATACAGTGTTTTTATTTTTCAGATAAGGTAACTGAGGTATAGAGAGGTTCATAATTCATGCATGGTCATCAGACAGTAATTAAAGCAGGTGAAGTTCAAACTCTTACAGTACTGATTCCAAAATTTGTGATTCTGCAATGCTACCTTAAAACTCAGGATTCTATTACTAAAGAAAAGGAGATTAAAAATGGAAGGAAATTACTTAGCATTTACTACGGCATTCAGCATTTATATTTGTCATGCACAGTGATGGCGTCCAGCTTTGGGATTCCCTCCCTCGTAACTACATTCTTTCTAGTTTTCTAACACCTTGCCCTTCATAGCACCCTGTGGCTACCCCTACAACCCTGCAGAAATGCCAGTATGGTAGCTGATCTAACCTCACGGCTTCTGCATACTCCAGCCTTCCCTAGAGTTCCCAGACAAACATAAATGCAACTTTCATCGTGTCATGCCCCTCTTTAGAGACCAAGAGAATCACCACTATGTCACTAGATCAACTTCCTCTGTCTAAGCCAGGCCTTCACAATTTGGTTCCAAACACACATTGCAAAGTTACAAATCTCTCCTCAGAGGCCACCCAAATCCTCTCTCCACCTGTCAAATTGGTCCAATGACACTGTATGTATTTCTGTAAATCAGCTGTCTGGATAGAACAGCAAGGGTCACCTAAATATAGACACAGGAATTTTACTTACGTCTTTGGCCGTAGAGAATGGCCATGTGTTGCTCCTATTTGCTTATCTGAAGCCTCCCTACTCCAGCTTGTGTCCCATCTGTCCAAAGGGATAACCCAGAGCTCTGCACCGTATATCATGGTACTCACTCCTCCTCCGTCCCCACTTCTCTCTCTCTACCTGGTCAGTGGCCTTAACCCTCTTTCTGTCTGTGTTGTTTTGTATCTAATGGAGACAGAAGCCACATTTTATCCTATTGTGATCCCTTACTGAGTGAAAATATTCAACATATTGTTGATTAGATGATGATTGATCCTAGGTGGCTTATTTAGTCACCACTGAAAGTCCCTATAATTAATACAAGTTGAAACAATTTTCCAGCTAGTGTTCTCTGATAAGCAAAAATGCCACATAGACTGCAGCATTGCCTAATGCTAACTACAAAAACAATACAAAACTTGCATTTTTTTCTCCACCATGGATATGTATTGTCCATCTCAGATCAGTCATAAAGGCAGATACAGATTTGCAAGGCTCACCATGTTCAAGTGATTGCTTTCTTGGATTTTGCATAACAAGAATGGTTGAACAGCTCCCAGCTATTTGCACAGAACTTTGAGCTGAAACTAAATACACATCATCTTTTGAACATCACCTTTAGGACACAGAGAAGACAGCCAGTGGATAGTAACAAAGGCTTTATTTCAGGAAGGATGGGATCCCATGCATCTGGTAGGAAGGAGGAGGAGGGATGTCCTTTGCAGAGGGCTACCTTTCAAGGGCTACCTTTGTGCTCTTGGCTCCAGAGTAAGCGGGGAGAGGTGGTGACAAGAATATATTTTAAAGCCAGGGCATTGTAAGCTTGTCTTAGACTTCTGAGCTTTCAGAGTGTTTGTTCAGGAGGTAGTTTCCAACGTTTTACAACTTTACTAAAAACATTTGGTCTCCTCTTTAGATCTATTCTGCTGATATCATTTTTAGTGACTTCCGAGCCAGCGTTGTTGCTGAGAATTGATACAGCAATGAATCTTTACTAGCACCCATCAAAACTGGACTTTTATATCTCATATTTTACTTTGATTATTTTTTGTCTCTTTTTGAAATTCCCTGGAAAACAGCTTTGTCTTGTCAATTGAATAACAAGCATGGAATTTATATAATCACTGCCTTGTCACAGTACAATGGATTTGCATCTTCTGGTTAAATGTAAATTGTCCATCCTTAAGTTCAACGACATTTGCCTTTCTTTAAGGGAACAGCACTAAGGCGACTGGTAGACATGACTGTTTGTTTAGCTTGGCTTCTCTCTTTGATCTCATGTTAACATACCTTAATGGCAGGTAATGATTGATAATAGAGTATTGTAAAGTTCAGGTAATAAATACTGCTTAACTCATAATAATGCTGAATAATGTACTTTTTATGACTTGGTTTGATGGAAAATTTCCTTGTCAGCTTGGTCTAATTGTCCAAACAAAACCACCCATTACTTGAAGAAATACATGTCCTCCCTAGACACATTAATTAGGGTCATGGCTGGGCTGCACAAAGGAATATAGTAACACTTCAGTTATCTTTAAATGTAATCTTTAGACAATCTTACTAATGCTAAACTCAGATTTAATGAGAAGCTTTTGTTTACACTTGCCCTTTGAGGCTCATCGGACTAGATTGAAATCTGTAGTGATGGCTTTGGCCACATGTACACACACCAGAGTTTTCCCTTCAAGGCTTCCAGAGGTCAGCAATTCTAGCAATTTGAACATCCAAAGTCACAATAGAAGTCATCTTTATCTTAGCATAGAGGATGGAGAAATATGTCTGAAAGAACAGGAACACTTTTGGACTTTGCACTAGTGGATATCTGAAATCAGCACCTCTCATAGGGCGTTGAGATTAAAAAGGGAATTTCTTGGTACTGAGAAGCTTAGGTGCTGTACATTATTCAGTAAAGTCCTACTTGCCAAAGTGTGGTATCTCTCTGACACTTTGCTGCCTTTAAAGTCCCAGGAATATTCCAGAGAATATACCACAAAAGAAATGCAGGAATCCATTTACAATAGTATCAAGCAAGTCAAATACTTATGAATAAATTTAACCAAGAAAATGGAAGTTCTATACACTGAAAACTATAAAATATTAATGAAAGAATTGAAGAGACAGCTTAGAATGATATCCCATGTTCACTGATTGGAAGAATTCATATTGTTAAAATGTCCATACTACCTGCTTGTTAGGCAGAAAGTTAGATGTTAGCAGGTCTGTAGACAGGTGGCTCAAGGTTACTTAAATAGTAAGGACAATTCCTTTTTCTTATTTCTTTTGCTTTCTTAATCATTAGGTATAGGTAAAATTCTCATAAACTTGTGGTTTCAAACTTTAACTCAAGACAACATAACATCCCGTGTGTACATTGATAAGACCTCAGGGCCACACAAACTCAAAGCATGGGTGAAGGTTGGCAAAACCTCAAGGCCTCAAAACAAACTAAATGGAAAGCATCTACCTAGAGAGTAACAAAGGACCTAGTAGGTCAACGCAGCCCATTTTCTCTATGAAAGAACAATGACCTTGGAGGAAGGAAAGGAGATTCCTTGAAGGACCCAGTTATATCATACACGTGTAATTTCATTCGGTGCAGCTGCCATCTTGTTTCTCACTCACCTTCTCACTTAAAGTTATATTCTCTCTCCTGAAATGAAAATCTACCATTTTGCAATAAACCCTACCTACACTTTATATGAAGGCCTTTGTGTTCGATCTGAAATATTTTGTCAAAGACATGAATAATAGAGATGTCTCACTGGTTCCTTGAGGTGTTCAGATCCAGAGATGTTACAACTTGGTTACCTGGTGACACTATCCAAAGTGGTTTATAGATTCAATGCAGTCTCTACCAAAATTCCAATGACATTTTCCACAGAAGTGGAAAAATAATTCTAAAATTTGTATGGAGGGCTGGGGATATAGCTCAGCGGCATGAGCACTTGCCTGGAAAGCCTGAGGTCGTGAGTTTGATTCCTGGTACAAAAAAAAAAAAATAATTTGTATGGAACCATAAAATACCCTCAATAGCCAAAGTACTCTTGAGCAAAAAGAACAAACTCAAGGGTGTCATAGCACTGAATCTCAAAACCTTCTGTAAAGCTGCAATAAGCCAAAACAGTGTGGTCCTGCCACAACCACAAACATAGAGACCAATGGAACAGAATAGAAAGCCCAGAAATAAATACACATAACTACAGTCAACTGATATTTAACCAAGGTGTCAAGAATACACAATGGGGAGATGACAGTGTCCTTAACAAATGATGTTGGAAAGCTGGATATGAATAAAATTGGACTGTTATCTCATTCAGCTTGCAAAAATCAATTCAAAATGGATTAAAGACTAAAACACAAAACCTGACACTATAAAAGTACTAGAAGAAAATATAGAGGAAAGTTTCCATAGTATTGATCTGAGCAAGGATGTTTTATTTTTTTTTATTTTTTATTTTTTTTATCATTATGAAATGGGTTTTATTAGAATTAATAGGTATTTTTTACCACAAAGGCATATCACAATACACTTAGAGGAACAGGACAAACTTACACATTCTGATGGGAAGAGAAAGTGAGAGAGACTTGATCTTTGATGTAAGCAATAAGCTTATATCAAGCATTTTTTTTAATTTTAGAAATAAAAGGAGGAAAATACTAACAGACAGACAACATTTTACAAAATAGCAATGGATCAGTACAGACAGTACAGAGTTACAAACAGAGTGGTAGGGAATTAACAATGGTTGTTGTGTTACATATTGATATCTTCAAAGTGGTTTCTCATGAAAACAGATATAGACATACAAAGCTGATCAACCAAGGACTCATTGACAGTTTCTTTCAGCAAGGAAATACAAGACAGTAGAACAGCCATGTTAACTATCCTGCATATACATACATACAAACTTTCTCCTTCTTTCCTGAGCAAGGATGTTTTATGTATGACCTCACAAGCATAGACAATAAAAGCAAAAATAGACAAACAGGATTGCATCCAACTAAAAAAAAAACTTCTGCACTGCAGAAGAGTAAATTTATAACCTACAGAATAGGAGGAAATATTTGCAAAAAACCAAAATGAAATATCACTTCATACTTGTTAGAATGGCTTCCATCAAAAACATGAAAGATAAATGTTGATAAGGATGTGGAGAAAAAGGAATTCTTATACACTGTTGCTAGGAATGTAAACTGTAGAAAACAGCATGGAGGTTTCCTAAAAAATTATCATATGGTCCAACAATTCCACTACTAAGTTGGTATCCAAAGGGAACAAAGTCAGTATGTTGAGGGACACTGGCACTTCCATGTTCATTGTTGCACTATTCACAACCGCCAAGGGTGGAAACAACCTAAGGGATGGCATAAAGAAATTGGGGCACATGTACACAGTGGAATGCTATGTGATCATTAACAAGGAAATCCTGTCATTTCCAACAATATGCATGATAGTAAAGGACAGTAGGCTGAGTAAAATAAGTCAGACACAGAGAGATCAATGCTGTGTGATCTCATCTATATGTAATATCTAAATAAAAGCAATCCATAGAAGTAGAGAGTATAGTGGTTATCAGGGGGTCTAGGGGCTGGAGCAAACATTAGTCAAGGAGTACAAGTCTCAGTGAGAGAAATAAGTTTCAGAGATCTCTTGTAAAGCATGGTGACGAAAGTTAATAATAACAGCCAGTTACCTGAAATCTGCTTAGAGAGTAGATTTTTAGATGTTCTCATCACAAAATGTAAGCATGTGAGGTAATGGACATGTTAATTAGCTTACTCACTCTGCAATGTACTTATATAATATATCAAATACACGTTTACAATAAAATATAAACAATTCAAAAAGGAAAAGTAAAGAGCCACTTGTTAAAAAAGTAAAACAATAAAAAGAAAGAGAGGAAATCCAGAAGATGACAATATAGGACTTTTAATAAAATGATCAATGCAGCATCCAAGGTTTAATTTCAGGTCATAACTATAATGAATTAAAAAATAGGTCTTTGAAAAAGAGTACTTGGGGGGCTGGGGATTTAGCTCAGCGGCAAAGCGCCTGCCTGGCAAGCTCAAGGTCATGAGTTCGGTTCCCGGTAGCGGAGAAAAACCGAAAAAGAGTACTTGGTTTTAAGTTTAGAAATGACTCCTCTATTCATGATTTCAAAAAGTGATTGTTAATTATACTCAATTCAGTTCCCTGAATATTGTGTTGGAAAAGATGTGTTTAATTTTTCATATTTAAGCCAGGTTGCCATCTCATTAAAGATAGTTTCGTATCTCACCTAATTCTTAGATTTCTAAGAAAACTTACAAGAAACTCACAGTGGGAAAAATGTATTACCACGTTTTTGCAATCATATCATTTTCTTTCCTGACAAATCTCTGTAAATGGCTTGTTCCTTAGCCACTATACAGTTACAATTTTTACTGTCATTTTGAGAATACTGTAGCTCATTTTGATGAATAATACATACTGTCTACTTCTCACACTTCCTGTCTACCTTGAATTTTTTTCACAATAAGATACTGTTTATTAGCTTTAAAACAAAATCTGTTTGTCCTTAACAATTTTTCTCTTTGATCCTGGTCACTTTATGTTTTACTTTAGTCTAGTTTGCTTGAAATTCTTGGAATACTGCAAAATAAAAAAATGACATTCTTTAGAAATTTTCTTACAGATTTATACAAAGATTGATGTCTTAATGAGATTATTGTGCTTATTTCTTTCTGTTAAGAATATAAGCACTCTTTTTGATTATTAAATATGCAAATATATACCACAACTCTCATAGCACCTAATACACCGTGGACTTCAAAAAGAACCCAAGAACTGCATACACAAACAATATGTACATTGCAAATGTCATTGCCAATCAACCACTTTACCTTCCTGATAGATGTGCGGTGATGTTTTGTGAGATTCACCACTTGACATTTGTCTAGTAAGTTTTTAAGTCAAGCTAATGCAACAGAAATGGTCACTTGACTACTGTAAACTTGGGTTGAATTTATCTTTTCTAATTTTTTATTCATTTAGAAATCCAATATTTGGAATCCTTATTTTTATATGTAATTTTCTCAAGAAGAATCCATTTCACTATACATTAATGTCTCTGACGTATTTAAGAAGTTGAAAGACAGTGCAGGTGTTCTCAATCCTGACTGCCTGGTAGAGTCACCAAGGAGGTGTTAAAATACTGGTATCCTAGGCTCACCTGAGGCAAATTAAATTAGACTCTTGGGGTTGAGGGTCTGGCTTTATACAGATAGGTTTAAAGACCTCCCCAGGAGTGTTGACATGTTGACCAGGGGCTAGAAATTCCTAAATAGGAGCAATGTTTCCAGAATCATGGTCCAAGAAAAACCCTATGCAGAGTTGCCTAGGGTACTTGCTAAATTCACAGTGGCCAGCACCACTCAGACTACTGGAACTGGGGTGCTTAAGAGGAACCTGGAATCTGCATTTAGTGCTTAAGAGGAGCCTGGAATCTGCATTTCAGTGTGAACTTCATGAAAACTGGAAAGTTACTACTCTCCTCCATATGTTTCCTTTTCATTAAAGTGAAATTTACATAGGTAAAATTAGCTCTCTTGAGCCTCACTACAACCCTTCTACCATACTGATGACCATTATACAGGTGAGAAAACCTGGCGAAGTTTTTCAAGGTCCCGCTGCACCACTGTAGAAGCAGGCTTTGAATCTGTGAAGTCAGCTTGCTCCTTGCCAGCTCCAGAGCTTGGATGTGACTCACAGCGCTCTGTGCTCATTACAATGGCTAGCACCATGGCAAGCTGGGCATTAATTCAGGACTGTAACTGAGGTGTAGTGTATCATGAGGCACAGATATTGGTGTGTTGGTTCTGACCTTAGTGAGGATTTCAAAAAGACTTCAGAAAGGACTAGGCACCCCTGCTGGCCCTCTTAGGTGGGGAGGGCTTCTACTGGCAGAGATGGTGCAAACTTCCTGGGGCCTGTGAGATGCTCAGAGACCAGCCAATTTTCTGTGGCAGAGGTGAAGAGTTGTGCCGGGTGAGACCCAAGTTGGAGGAATAGACTTGAGGTACTCTGTGGAGGGACTGGGTGAGACTGGCTTTTTACCTGTCCCAGCAATATGTCATTCAGCAATAAATATTGGTGTGTCATAATATATGGTGAGAGTTGAATCTTGTCTCTGGCATTGCAAAGCTCATACTTTAGTGATCACTTAAAAATACTTTAAAATTCTATTTATTAATTTGGATTAGTAAATACATTCATATGGGATGAAACCTAGGTGAACAAAAGGCTGTAAGTGAAAAACAAATCTTCCACCCACACCTGACCACCAGCAACCCACCAGCCCTGCTTCCAGAGGTAACCGTTGTTATTCAACTAGCAAATCCTTTGCTGTCTTTTCCCTTTTCCTCCTGCCACAATTACATGGCCATGTTAGCTGCGTAATTGTAAACCTCTCGGTCCTCAACTCCCTGAGATTTGGCCAAGGTTATGGATTAATATTTAACTGGAATTTTCAAGGATATTCATTTAACAAGCACTACTGAATACCTACTATGTGCCTACTATTGAGTGCTTAGAACAGAGACACAAATTTCAGTAAAGTAGAACATTTGCCCTTAGGAATCTCATGGCATAACAAGTTGAACCACCTCCAAAAATAAAACTGTTACAATGCACCATGGGAAATGTAATAGTAATAAACAGAGGGCTTTCTGAGGATAAGTAGAGGTTAAAGCTGAAGCTCTTTCTAGTTCCCACTGCCTCTGGGCAGAAAGGGATGCTTAGCTACTAAAGCCCTAGGCTAATGTTATACTTAAGGCAAATTCTATTCTTCTGAATTCACTCTTTTGCTTTTGCATAATTTGTTCCCAAACGCCTCTCCTTGTCATAGTCTTTTCTATATCTATATATTTTTAGGTGGGTATTCCCTTATTTTGTTATTGATCCCTAGTCATGGTAATTCTCCATTTTAGTTGATTTATTTCTAAAGTAAAGACTTTAGCAGTATGTGTAGTTCTGGGTTTCCAATACCTGGTATAAACCAAAAATTGTGAGTCTTGTGCTACTGGCATGTGATTCTGAGCTATCTTCTGTTTTAGATTTTGTGTGAATCCACTGAAATGTCAATAGGTTATGAATATTCACAAGGGTATAGATCACATTAACTCCTCTTACAAAAAAGTAATGGAATAATAGTAAGTGAAGCAGGCCAGACAGAGACATGTATTATATGATCTCACTATGTGTAGAATCTAGAAAAGTTCACATTCATAGAGACAGAGTGACACAGGGGTTTCCAGGGGCTGGGAAATTGAGGAAATAGGGAGATACTGATCAAAGGGTCCAAACTTACTATTAAAAGACAAACAAATTACAGGGATCTAATGTACAGCATGAATGGTAGTAGATCTATTACTAATTTGATTGTGACAATATTGTACAATGCAGATATATCAAATAATTACATTGCATACCTTGAAAAATATATGTATATATTATATATAGTCAATTTAGTATATTTAAAAAAATAAGTGTAAAACTGATAATGTGGCATGTAATACACAATAGCTTTTATCCTTTTTTTTCTTTATTTTTGGCACTGGGAATCGAACTCATGACCTCACGTATAGCTTTTATTCTTTTAGGACAGTTTCCCAAACTGTGTTCCCAGAACAGTTTTCATAAGATACTGATTTCATAAGATACTGATTTATATTAGACTCAAAAAAAGGATTCTACGGGTCAATAAGCATAAATATGAAGAAATAATAAGGCTTCTTTCCTCATGAAATTCTCAGAGGCTTTAAATATGCTGACAGATATGGTGAATTGCCATCTTACTGGATGCAGTGGTTCTCAAACCTATTTGACTAGGAAAACTAGTTTTTTTATTTGTGTTTTTAAAAAATATAGCCATTGCCATCATGGGACATTGTGTTTTGCTTGATTACTGGTAATGCTTACTGCAATAGGTTGTACATGAAAAATTCTCCTTCAAATGGCTGTCCATCAGTAGAGAAATGCTCTCGAGAGAGTAAATATATATAGTTATCAGTTACAAACTACATTTGTGTAAGTAAAATGGTAACTTATTCCTGTGCGTCCATGGGACATATGGAATTAACCTGGTGTCCTGTACCCTGCTGAGTCCTTGAATATGCATAGTCCTAGTCTACCTGAGGAGAAGGCCCTGAGCCCAGGGGCTGGTGTCCATTCTGCCCCTGCTTCTTAGTCTTTTGACTCTTGTTAACACTCTTGACTTTCCTTTCTTCCATCTGCTTCATAAATCTGTGGAGGGATGAGCGCAGCAGACGTTTGTGAAGCCAGTTAAAGCAGGTGGAGTGGGAAGCTTCTGGCAAAGGGAGTGCAGAGATGGAGATGGAAAGTGAAGAGTGAGGACAGAGGGGAGAACCTTAAGGACCGTAGGCTCCAACAGTTATCTTCAAACGTTTATGCTTTGATGTTTATCCTCACGGTCTGATGAGACATGCTGTTGCATGCAAATCACTCAGACATCATTGGAAATGCTCCTGTGTTGCAGGGGAGGACTTGGCAATGAAGAGGAGCATTGACAACATTGTTGTGATGAGAAGACTATTCTGAAAGCTCCTTTTAAAAGTCTAACCAGACAAGCTTTTCCTTTTCTTTGTCATATCCTCTATCATCAGACTATGCAACTATGGTCTCAGCTTCTGCTCTTGGAAAGAACAAAGCTATATTTTACCTCTTTCTACAGACCTTCTCTCTGCATTGTTAAGCAGGAGAAAAGGGCTGTAGAAGAAAGAATTAGCTCAGATGCTCAGAAAATAACTGATAGACGAGGAGAATGCAAGGAATATAGACAGAGGTGAGTGGACTTCAAAACAGTGCCTTTCTCTGGGTACACTGTTTAGGGTTGCAGTCAGATGTGAGTGACAGAAAGCCCAAGATAACAGTAGTTTAGATGAGATTGAATTTTATATCTTTCTTGTGTGGAAGTATGGGTAGGTGGTCCAGGACTGATACAGTATTTCCCACGCCTTCTATCTTCTCTATTACAGGCATAGCCTATGCTAGTGACTACATTCTAAGGAACAGGATGGGAAAAGGAAGTTTTAAAGGGGAGAGACAAAGGGCACATGTATGATGTGCTTTTGGGAAGATTTCTGGAATAGCTATGCAACACTTTGCTGACAACCCATTGACCAGAACTTATTCCCATAGTCATACCTACCTGCAGGACAGGCTGAAAAATGCAGTCTTTATTCTAATCAGTCATGCTTTTAGTCAAAACTTGAGGTATGGAACAAGGGGATAACTGATAATGAGTTGAGAGGTGAAAAACTGCATAATTACTCACAAATATATATTGACTTCCCATTGGCCAATAACAGCAAAGTTGGCCATGTGACTTGTTTTAGCCAATGAAATATAAGCCAAAGTTCTAAGACATTTAACTGTGAAGAAGGCAAAAATGGGTGGAGTGGGAAAAGAAAAGCAAGAAAGCACAGAGTTGAGGATGGGGAATTAGAATGAAGACAGAGGAGAGAAATACAACCAAGCAGTAGCTGATGACCATCTCTCTCCCCTCTGCCACTTGGCTGGCAACATTTCAGTTAGAGGCTATCCAGTCACTCAGGAACCTGGAGGGAAGAAGACATAGAACAGAGCTGCAGCTGACCTGTCACAGACATGAGACACCTGTGGAAATGAAACTGTTGAGATTGTAAGCCCCTGAGATGTGAACTCATTCATTACAGCAGCTTGACTTAACCTCAGTGGTTTTCAGATGCTATCTCTAAGCCAGCAGCATCAGTGCTGTCTAGAAACTTGTTAGAAATGCAGGTGCTCAGCCCCACCAAAGATACTGAATTAGAAGCTCAGCAGAGGCCAGCACCCAGGTATAAGATCATCCAGAGGATTGCAAGGAGGTGAAAGTTTGAGAGCCACTGGCCTGCCACGGGATGACCTCACTATCCCTGCTACACATGGGCTTGGCCATCTATGACATGGGCCATTGGCAGTGGAGCAGGGGCTAGTGTCTTCATGTGAGGAGGAACAAAAATGGCACATTCAAAAAATACAAGAGGGGAAGTGGTATCTTTCTAGGCATTTTGTGTTATTTTCCATAATCATTGTTAGTAAGATTGTTTTTTTAAATTTCTTTTTCTGGTCATTTGCTGTTTGCATAAAGAAACATTGCTGATTTTTGCATCTTGATTTTGTATGCTGCAACTTTTGCTAAACTTGCTTATTCTCACCATTTTTTAGTGGAGTGTAGGAATATATAAATATACTCATATTTAGGAATATGTGTGTATGTGTGTGTGCGTGTGTGATCTTATCTGTAAACGGGAACAATTTGACTTCCTCCTTTCCAGTGTGGACACATTTTGTTTTATTTTCTTGCCTAATTGCTCTGGCTAGGACTTCTAGTACTGTGTTAAATAAAAGTGGGGATCTTTATCTTGATTCAGATATTAGGGAAAAAGCTTTCAAACTTTCCCCATTCAGTCTGATGTCAGCTGTGAGTTTGTTGTATATTGTCTTCACAGTGTTGAGGCACTCTCCTTGTGTACCTAATTCTGTGAGTTTTTATCATGAACGCATGTTGAATTTTACCAAATGTTTTTTCTGCATCTGTTGCAATGACTTTTTTTCATTCATTCTGTTTGTGTGATCTTTCACATTTTAATTTTTATGTGTTGGACCATTTCTGGATGCCTAGAAGTATATGCTTCTGTCATGTGACTTTAGCTCTAAGGGAAGAGACCATGGCTACAGAAGTTGTGGGTCCCATCTCTCACTTCAGTGAGGAAATCAGCTGTTTCAAAAGGTGAAACACATGCTCTCATATCCTTGAAGCCACAAGAGTGGAATAATATCTTAAAATCTATTTCTCTCTTCTTTGATGTGATCATGTCCCATTATTAGAATTAGAGTAGACACAGACCACTAAAGCAACATATATAAAATATTAAATTAGGTTACCTCATTAAATGGTCCCTGGATATTACTACCTGAAGACAGTTGAGACCCTAGATAATTCCAAAACATGGCTGGAAAATTATACTTTGCATTCTCCACTGTGTTTCAACATAAAGAGTCCACATCCTACAGGGTGCAAGGCCTGAGGTTGCTTCCAAAAATTGCCAAGATGCAGCTCTGCAGGGCTAAAAATAAGCCATAGACAGATACATCCTCATGTATGTCTCTGGTACTTCTTTTTGACTCCCTGTCAGAAGTTTCTGCTTTATCTGGATTGTTCTGATCAACTTGACAGACTTTCACATTCTAGATCTTTCCTAATAATGCAGCTTCTACCTAGGTCTCATTCTCTCATGACTCCAGCTGAGATGACTACATAGGTTGGAAATAAAATATTTTTGGCACGTCATTCATCTAGATAAGGGTTTTTATCTCAATATTATCGACTTAAAAGTGTGAACACACGTGGCACAAGTGTTAGGAGGTGTTTGTAGGAATAAGCCTTCCAGAGGGCTATTAGGGGAAATGCAGCCCAAATGGGGCATGTGGTAAGCAGGTAGCATTGACATCCCTCCTTACTCCAGGCAGCTGACTATATTTCCCCCTCTGCTATACCCTGTGAGAAATTCAAGTTTCAAATAAAATAACAAAAAACCCTAATGAGGCACAATTTAGCTTGAATCGGCAATATTCTACATACATTTACCTCACAGTGTGAACCGAGCAGACCTTCCCATTGTGTGAAGGAACAGCCACCTCATTTGCTGTCTTGGACTGAATAGTTGCTGTATTTAAAAGAACAAACATGATTTCCCTAGGACATAACTTTTAATGTGCTTTGGTCAGTTCTCAGGCTAAGCTTTTATATTAGTCATTTGGCATTTTCCTCAGAGCCCGCATGGAAACCCTACTGTTTCTCTCCTACTAAATGCTCTGTGCAAAATATCACCACATCAAAGAATCCAGATGTCTTGAACACCATAGGAGAAAAACCACAGAGGACACAGTTCTGACCCTGACTCCTAGGCAGACAGCAAAAACCACCAACACCAGGGCCATCCCAGGGCAGTTGCAAGACCCAGAGCAAGTCACACACACTATCCACTAATATTTTTCTATAAAAGAAAGCAGATTTAAATGAACATCAAGGCAGTAATGAATGGAACCAGAAAACCAGGAGATGTCACAACATTGACAGGAGGAACAGAAGGAATGCAGTAGAATACAGGGAAGGAACAAACCCTAACCCGAGCATCTCTCTCTCTCTACTTGTGGGTATGTGAATTCCCTGGGCCTTTTGTTAGTTATTTGGCTTGGTTACTTTTGTCTCATTGCTGAGACAAAATACCCAACACACAAAATTAAGGAAGGAAAGGTTTATTTAGCTCACAGTTTGTGGAGGTTTCAGTCCATAATTAGCTGGCTCCAACACAGGGTGGTATGGCACATGGTTAGCACTTCAAGGTGGCACAAGACAGCAAAAGCAACAACAGCAAAAAAAAAAAAAAGGAAGAACAAGCTTCTTTTCCTCCCTTATATTATATGTGAGCTACCTGCCTTCGGGGGCAGGGGGGGAAACGCGCACAACATCTCCCTGTCCTCTTGCACAGGCTCAAGATGTTTAGTTAAACTTCTAAACTTCTCAAGTAGACACAATGAACAACATCCTAGAGTGGTAAGGGCAGATCCTCTACAACCTAGGATGCAGACCTACTGAGTTACTTAGTTAAGCTTCTAGACTTCTCAGATTGACACAGTGTATCAACCATTACAGACAGCAAATTTAAGACTCCTCTATTTGAGATGCCTTCTTTCCTTACAACAAATGGTACTGTCCTAAACTAGCAACTGTGGGGAGGCTGAGACAAGACAAAGGACAACAGCTTTTTAAAACATTTTCCTGCCTCAATTTATTCTGAGACAAGGAAAAAAAAGATATTGGCTCCCTTGGCTTTTGAGTTCAGTTCATGAGATTTCTGGGTTCTCAGGTTGATAAGCCAATGGTGGAAGGCTGCTGCCCAGAATTCTGAGATGAGAGATTTCCAAAGCAGCTCTTCATCTGTGTGGCTTGCTGCAGTGACCCACCCGATTGGGAGTGCCCCTAACATGGAATGGAGTGGGCCTGTGGCTCCCAGGAAACTGACCTCTTAGTAGTGTCCTCCTCATACTTCTCTGCCCTTCACGCTCTCCTGCCCCATCACCCCTTCCTGGACAGATGCTCCTCACTAGAACATCTTAGCTGGTAGACAAGGCTGCACAGCTCTAATGGCCTCTTTGAGCATCATTATCAGGAATGCAGTTCACATGAATATGCAGTTCACATATTCTAAGGAAAGCAACTTGTTATTTTATAATTTTTATATTCATAGTCAAAAATTTTATAATACTTCAAATCTACATAGGTAGAATCCTATCAAAGGGCTAAGCTCCCTCACCAGTCACCTGTATCCTAATGGGTCAGGCTGGTAGCTTCCCTGCACAGCCCTGTGTTGAGCCCTGTGCTCAGCCCCACGGCCTAACCCTCAGTCTGGCTTCTCAGTTCCCTTATGGCTGAGTTCTGGTCTCTACTGCGTGATGCCCTTAGCCCTCTGCAGGTAAGAGTTCTTCCCTGCCCACTCCACCCACCCCACTGCTTCTGATGCTGTTCCCGCCCAGAACTGTGCTGAGATGCACTTTCTCCTCCCCTCATTATTTTCTTCTCTCCTCTTCTGTCTCACTCCTCTTGTTTCCTTTGTCTCTCTGGCCTTGTTCCTGTCCCTCCTGACGGTATTCTCATTCCCCTCCATATGCTATTTCTTACCTTCTGTCTTTCTCTACTTCCATTCAAAGTGGTAAACAAAGAACAGTAAATAAGGGAAAGCTTCCAAGTGGTGAATTTTATGTTTTCAAATTCTCTATTACTGTTTATGAGTCCATTTTATTTCCAAGTTTTTATTTAAAAAAAATTTCAAATCCATCATAATGGGAGGTGGACACAAGGAACACACATACAGCCTTCACCTACATTCATTAATTGTGAATGTTTTGCTATGTTTTTTTTTCTTTTCAATATATACTCATTATTTTTTTCTTGCTGGGCAACTTGCAAGTTGTGGATATCATAACCCTAAATACTTCAACACAAATATCTAATGAACAAAAGCATTCTTTCAGAAAACCATAATACTATATAATTATCAGATGAAGAAAAACCTATCAGTGATCGGGCCCTATGAGTCTACTTAAATATTTGAAGAAAGAAGCTGCATTTGGCTTTGGTTTCCATAATCTAAAAATAGGATTTTATTGGAGTTTCACCAAAATACACACCAAAAGGAATGAATGGTGACCTCACCACACAGTTTTCCCCCTGCATTGCTTATTTCACTTATAAAGCACAGATAACACCAAAGATATCTATCAATCTAAAGAATTTAGCTGATAATATTTTGATATAAATTAATTTCATGAAGGTTCACATTTAGGGACATAATCAGTCTAGATCCTTCTGGGGACATGTCTCTATTACATAGTCCGTTCCGAACCTGGATGATGTTGAGATAGGATAGCTCTTTGTTCTGTTTTCAAGGGAGAGATGTTTGCTTATACACATGTCAACAAGCAAGCATACAATGTGCAAGATCGTTAGCTTATCAGCATCTGTATTCCTGCATCCCAGACAAACAGTTCTGCCTGACAACAGCTGAAGTCCAAGGTTCAACTGGAGATTGATTTCACCAACATGATTGGAATAAACCAACAAAGAAATGCTTTTCTGGCAACCCACCAAATCCACATCAGTGTCTCTGGACTTTGTACCTTTCCTATTTTGGTTGTTTTCCTGTGTTATTAAGAGAACATCTAGCCTCTTGCCAAAAGGGATTTGTCCTTTTTATCTAGTCAGAAGAGTGCTTCAGCTATTTGCATTTCTGAATTGCTTAGCTGCCCAAGCATGCTCGGTGTGTGCTGTTTGAAATGTGTCATTGAGGCACGTGACTGCTGTTCTCAAGATGATGTTGGACTTTCTCCAACAAATATGGATTATGTTAAAGTCGGTTCTGAATTGACGAGGATATGTTAATAACTCCCAGATGGGCATCTCTGTGCTCTCCGGCAGGGAAATGCAAGCAGTCTATGGCAGGAGCAAGTGTTTGGCAGGTCCATCATTCCGTCATTAAAGGCCACATTATTACTTACAACTGTGCTTGCATGACAATGGCTGCGATGAGCTCGGCCTCACAGTAATGAGCGCTAGGAATTTGCTTTTAGGTAGATTGTTTTCCAGGTGCTGGAAAAGATTTTGTCTGAAATTTCCTCTTCCTATTGCCAAATAAGGTATTATGAATTAATCACAGGGACGGCACTGGAGGTGGGAGTCTGTGTTATTCCTCAGAGACCAAGACAGGCACAGATATATTCCCAGGATGTAGAACAGCCAACTTTTCTCTGTGCATGCCTGTCCTGAGTTTGTACACTTTGGTGCCTAATTCCTGCCCTAAAATTTCCGGTTGGAACAATAATTTTCAGTAGCATGCTTTGTACTGCGGTTACAGTTTCCACGAGATAATGTATCTTCTTAACACTGGTCCTTGTGCTCTAGAGTATGATTGTTTGTAATTTTTAAAAGAAATGAAAAGTATTCATCTTCTGTAATTGTACTTGTAGCCCAGAAGTCACCTGATATTAAATTCCAATGTGGCAATCGTTACCTAGAAGTATTCAGACCATGGGTTCTGTGGTTACTATCAGTAGCTATAATGGACTTGGATACTGAGATGAAAGGAATAATTTGACAAGAAAATAGTCACGTTGGTGATTATGAATAGACTTACTTGATTTTAGTGGAGAGGTAAGAGGCAATGGGGTCTCACTTTGCAAAGTATATGCTACGTGTGTGTTGTTTTCATTTAGAATGTAAAATAATGTCATGTCTCAATATATATGTTACAGTAAGAAAGCCCCAAAATGATTTTTAAAAGTAATTAAAAGCATTCAGTTGTAGCTGATATAGTTTTTTCCTTTGCTTTTCAGTAACAAATTATTCAGTCACAGAGAGTCCTCTCATTCTACCGCCAGGTAACTGGACTTTATGATGCCATTTCATCTGCATAGGCAAATCTATATGCTCTCTTTTTTGACTCCCCACTTTCCAGCAACTCCAAGGAATTTAAAAATATAAAACCACATCTGCCAATAACATTATGATGAACCATTTAGGATTTGGATTTTTTACAAGGCGCAGCACTAAATGCCATTGATTCCCAGCATGCACTGGTATATTTTTAATGCTAACAGTTGGGATTTTAAAATATATCATTTTAAGTCATTTAAAAATACCAAAAGATCAGCAAAAGATTTCACAGAGCTTTTGTATTGAGGCCTGTCTAAAGAGGACTTGTAAGGATGTGGAACTATGAAAGTTAACAATTTGGATATTCTAGGAGAGGAGAAGAAAGAAAATCCGGTTCATGAGGTTTGCTGAAGGGATGGCCGCAAGAGCACCCCATAGCCTGCAGCTGTCTTTCAGCCTCTGCCAGAGGGAGAAGGACTTTTGCCAAAACCTGGAAACTACCCTTGTCCTTTATAAAAATGTGTTATAACATGTTATGCATCCTTATGTGTGAATATCGTGGAGCATCTGCAGTCTGCTGGCTCACACAACCTAGGAAGTTGTATATTTATTGAAAATACCTTTAGCTCACCCTCACACTAAGCAGCGCGAAGGATTCAAAGCCATTAACCCCAGTTGGGGATTGCCAGGCTCCCTTGCCTAAGTGCGCCCAAGCAACAAGAATGAGAGAGGATTTATGCTTAAAAGGCACTATTATTTTATCAACCCTGGGTATTTGTTAAGTCTTCAGAATAGACTTTTGTACCATTAATATTTCATCAGAGGCCTTCAGTTAATGAATTTCTGTTTGCAAAAGTTTGGAGAGTTGGCAGGTGCAATAGAAATAGACGATACTGTATTTTAATGGCCATTAAGTTGAAACTTTTTGAGATACTATAAGACCCCAATTAGTCAGCTGAATATCACCAGTGGTTTATCATTGTCATTAGGTATTAATTAGGCAGGAAGCAAGTACTAGACACTTTGCAAAACTCACAAAAGCAACTGTCCCTGCTTGGCGGGAACTTAGACTTCTGGGGGTGGTGATCTCTGTTGCTGCTGTATTAGCATTTGCAAGGAGAATTCACAGAAATAAGTACTTGGTATTTGGGTAGCACTTTACAGCCTCTTACAGACTCAGCAGTTCATGGCACACAATGCTATGTTTATAGGAAAGGAAACATACACCAAAAGATGTTGGTTAGATGACTGACCTGGCACTGTAGTCCAGATTTTTGACACCTTTTTAAGGGTGTATCAGCATCGACAAGAACCTACCCTGACAATACAGAATGTATAAAATAGGAGAGTTTGCGGGGAAAGTCTTGTGTAAAAGCACCAATGATATCAAGCCCAGAGATAAACACAAGTGAAGAGATAGGGTTTTTATTTCATCTTCCTTGTCCTTTACTACACAGGACAATATTCTGCTCCTAATAGCACTCAACTTTCTGGATTGTTAAAAAGAGGCTTATAAGAGCAATTGAAAGTAATATGGGCATTTTAATATTGTGACACTTAATGCTACATAAAACCTTTGTTTCCTACAGGTTTATTGAGCTGGTGTATTAGATTTCCTGCTGTATGAGCAGGAAGATTATGATGGCTTAGGTCTAAGTATACTTTGGGGAGGCATTTTGTATTTTCTCTATAAATAGTCTTTCTAAAACAACACAGTTGTGTAACTATTAATGTTTATATTGCATTATACATCTCCCAAAGTTTACTATGTTTACTGTAGAGTGTGGTAACCAAAGAAAATATTTTTGTCTATGAAATATGCTGGGAATTGTCATTATTAAAGTAAATCTATTTTATTTATTATTTCATCAGTAGGATTTTCATGCTTTAGTCTTAGATAATGAATGGTATTATGTTATTATGTCCATAAGCTTCTAGAAGATAAACACATATATTCATGAATACATGTGTACGTCATGTTTTGAAATTTAAATTATAGCAGAACTGAAAAGCTAACTTTTAAGTGGAAACAATGACATGGGTGAATCCAAAATGCACAGAAAACTTGAAAAATATTGACTTCAAGTGCACAGTTTTTACAAATGAAAAATTTGATTAGGAGGCCTATTGTTCAGAGCATGTATCAAAGCTTATTTTTCATACTGAGATAACTTCTCATGCTTAATGCAACTAGCCAAATCATTAATCCCCTTATTAAATGTGCATTTTTCAATCAAGGTTGTAGAATCATCCTCTCAAGTGCAAAGTAACACACAGCCCCGTGAAGCATAGCATAGATTTCAACCTGGGTTACAATTGTGTTCTGGGGAAACATAACCTATGTTGAAATCACATTTCTTTGTGTGAATAATTTAATGAGCAATTTCTTCAGATTTTATAAGAAAAAAAGCTCCAGACCTAACACTACGTGTGCCCTAGAGCCACTTTTCCTTCCATATATGATTAGCCAGTTTCATTATCTTCAAAAATGTAGCATGAGAGAAACAAATGGTGAAGGCTGTTACATCCAAAGAAATAAAAGATTATCTTCTCCAAGTAGGAGAAATTAGACGTATCGGGCCTACTTTTGAATCACACTTAGCTTCAGATAGAACATGACGTATGGGTAATCTGCAATTTGCTAGGGGCATTGTTAGCATGCTTTGCCTCCAGGGCAGGATTTTAACCAGGCCTCCAGCAGCTGTGTGTTTGGCGGCTTGGCCACATTAGGTATACAGAAACCCCCCTGCTATTACCCTGGTGAAACCCGTGCCAAGGCCCCTGGTGACACGATGGAGGTATTAGGTCCGATGAGTTACATTAAGTAGCAAGTGATAAATTCAAGATGACAATTCAAAACAGCAGTGTTTCTTCTAAGTAATTAATTCCAGTGGTGCCTGAGGCGGTGCTTGGTCGCTGCCACTGGTGTGGCAATGCTGCGTAGCTAATGAGAAAACATTATAGCAAGGATTAGAGGCCTGTGCATTCTGGCAGGCTGAGGTCACTATGATTAGGAAATATTAACACATACTTACGGTGATAAACCATATACACCCAGGAAGCCTAATTTTTATTTTATTAATGTAAAAACTGTTGAACGCTTTACAATGTGGTGATTCACTAAGTGGGCTGGGGACAGTGGTGACACATTCCACTCTGGGTCTGGGACACCCCTCAAGGCCTGCTGAAGTGGTGATGAAAAGTTTGCCCTTTTTTCCTGGTCTGTGCGCACAATATCTTGGGCGCATGGAGAAGCTATAAAATGACGGGCCTGTTTTATTGTCCCACATGTGATTTATTCCAGAACTTTCTGTGGTATGATTCCTTCTCCTTGGTTAAGAAACTACGGTGAAGCAGCTATGTGGTGATCTTGTCCAACAATGGTCAAGGAGTTTATTTTCTCTTGCTGAGTTTGTTCTTGCAAGGCATTGATGAGGTCACCTTAGACTTCATTGTGCTGTCAAGGTTTTAGAGGACTCGCTCACATTTATTCTCATGGCCAAACAATCCCATGAGCTACGTAGAGGAGGTGTTGTATTTTGGCTTGAAACATGAGGAACTTGAGACCTCAGAGGCAAGGGGAATGGGACAGACTCAGAGTCAAGTGGTGCATATTTGGACCTAGAAATCAGCACTCAAAACACCTTATATGTTACTCACCTGAATGTTTCAGACTCAGAGCCAGTGATCAAATCTGTTTTGTATAGAATTCTTCCTGAAGATTCTGCAGGGAGCTCTTGTCCATGAGTGCACGCATACTTGCGCAACTCCGAGTGTTGGCTCATGTCTAGGGAAGGATTTTAGCTTGAGTGACTGCAGATGTCTTGTGGTGTATTAGATATATGACCAATAAAATACCTGCTAAACATTTGGCCTTTGAACCGCTTCTAGAGGTAAGACTGTTTCCTTATCACTTGCTATAAATTGGCTCCGGTGTTTGGTACTCAGGTTCAATATGTGCTCTCTCTGCAGGTGTGTGTGTGAGTGACGGGAGATGAGGAGAAAGGCTATTAGCAACGTGTGTGCCCTGACATATTGAAGTGCTACTAAACATATCTTTGTGTTCTGAACATCTTCCTTTATTAAGAAGCACATTGCATTGTACAGAAAATGAGAAACATTATAAGTATATAGTATATTTTTTTCTTCTATAGAATGCATGAGATTGATCTTGCATTAGGTACAATGAAGTTTAGCTCGTTCCATTTTCTAGGGTAGTGAAAGTAATGAAGAGAGCTGTTTCTGCATGATAGGAAAAGAGGGAAGCTTAGTATCCACAAAGTTATAATTAAAAACTATTGTAATCTGAGATACATAGATGATAGATGATAGATAGATAGATAGATAGATAGATAGATAGACAGATAGAGTGTGTATATGTAAAATTCTTGGTATCTTTGTGCATGACATAGAAACTTAGGAAAAGTTGGTATTTAGCAGATAAGCCTCTTTTCGAGTAAATGATTTGAAAAGACCTAAAACAGCTGGGCGTGGTGGTGCATGACTGTAATCCCAGCATTCTGGGAGGCTGAGTTTGAGCCTAGACTGGGCAAAATTAGTGACTTAGTGAGACTCTGTCTCAAAATAAGTGATAAATAAATAAAGGCTGGGGTTATAGCTCAGTGTGAAGGTCTTGTGTTCAATCCTACTACCATGTCGAGAGAGAAAGAGAGAGAGAGAGAAAGAAGGAGAAGAAATCTCTACAGAACCTTTTCCAAGCTCTGTGAAAGGGGCAGGAGCTGTGAACATGAGATGTGTGTGTAAGTGGAGGAGGAGTGTAGCGTTCAAGAGTGACCACTGCATCTTTTACAATAGACCGCAGTGACTTGACTAACGTGATCAAAGGCAGTGAATTTGAGCAAACGCAAGTTATTCTCATCCTAATTTTTATATTTTAACCTTTAGAAGGCCCTATCTTTTTCTTACTCAAGTCTCTATTGTTGAACAAAAGGGCATTAGGATGATTGTTTTTAAAGGCAAAAATCTACTGAGAACAAAATAGAATTTCCAAAGTATGTAAGAAGTCATGCTATAAAAATACGACCCTATGCCAGTGCCCACTTCAGGTAAAGAAAAAAGACTTATTTAATGCTTAAAACAACATCATTTTAAATTTATAACATACTATTTAGGTGTGAGTTCACATTTTAAAATTTTAAATATTCTTTTAGTAAAAAGGCAAGAAAGTCCCTGCTTCAAGACTTAGTTAAAAAGTTTTTTCTTTTCAGTGACAGGTAAGTCCAAAAATAGAAGATTTATAATGTTTTGAAACTTGTCCCATATCTAAATCACTGCTTAGGCTTTAGTGATTTAAAACCATGTCAGTCTTACAGAGGGAAGGTTCTAAAATCCGTTCATTCATTCATTTCAAACCTGCTTCTCAACTTTTCTTGAAAAAGTCACTTGAATATCCCGTGCACATCTGAAATCCATCAGAAAGCAGGCTATTTCTACCTTGTTTCTGCTAAACTTCAGGCTTCTCAGGCTCTCACACTCAAAAATATCTTCTGTTGAGGGAGGGGAGGGAAAGGGGATGAAGAAGGAATTAAGATGTGTCATGTGCATGTACCAACTACCCACAAGGAATGTAAACATCATGTATTGCAAATGTGCAAAGAAATAAGAGAGAAAGAAAAGGAATCAGGAGTGGGGTAGAGGAGGAGGGAGAGAAGGGAAGGGGGGTAAAAAGGAATTAAGATGTATTATGTATATGTAACAACTCCACAATGTAAACATTGTGTAGTACAAATGCACACAAATAAAAATATCTCCTGTTATGATATGAATGAAAGAGCACAGAACTGGGAGTCCAAAGACTGAGGATGCAGTTTTCACCCCACCCTACTTACTCCAAGTGACCCAAGCTTTAGTTTTCTCATCTGTGAAGTGAGAGAAAAAGATCCACCCCAGTATCTATTCTTGGAGTCTTCCCTGCTTTCGTAACTCTTTAGACAGCCTTTAAAGAAGTAATCTGTACTTATTTTAAGAAATTAAACAAAAACTTAAGAAATTTAGAGGAAAAACTCAACAACTCTCCATCCCTTTCTACCACACTTGCTTGCAATCTCACCCCGCTGGGATAAACAATGTTGAATTTGACATTTATATCAAGTTTAGGCTTGGTTGTTTATAATTGAAATATACCAGATAAAAATGACTTAAGCAACACAGAAGTTTATTTCTCTCATTTCTAAAAGATGCCCAGGATGGGCATATTGGTTCCATGGTATCTTTTTATTTTTTTTGGTTTTGTTTTTTTTCCCTGTACTGGAAATCGAACTTACAACCTTGTACTTGCCAGGCAGGTGCTGTGCCACTGAGCTAAATCCCCAGCCCCTGATTCCATGGTATCTTAAGGGCTTCAGGCTTCTGTCTTTCTATTCCACTATTCTTGTTCATGACTGTCATCCTTAAAGTCACCTTGATTTCAAAAGTGGCTGTTGGAGCTCCAACCAAGACATCATAGGCCAGCAGAGGGAAAGGCAGAGGAAATAGAGGTGAGACATCCCATCTGAGTCATCTCCCTTTTACACAATTTTGTTTACATCTTATTGATTGAAACTAGATCGCATGGTCCCATCCATGGCCCAGGAGCCTAGGAAATACAGGCTTTTATTCTGAGTGTTACTATGTCTCTATTAAAAGTGAATCTTAACTCCAAAGGGAAAGGAGAGAGTACTGTAGTCTAAGGGGAAGACAGCTGGCAACCACTTCCCTGGTATGTAGCCCTCTGTCCTTTTTTTCTTGCTCATACAAACATATACAAATATGTAGAGATTAATTTGGTGTTTCTATTGTGGTTGTTTGTCCAGATGAGATAATATAATTTTTTTTTGTAACTTGCTTTTTTTCTCAGCATAGGATAGACATCCCTCCTGGTCAATATATACAGATTATACTTATTCTTTTAAATAACTATATAACATCACATTGTATGGGTTTATCATAATGTATCTAACCAGATCCCATTATTAATAATTTCAGATCTCCCATGTTTTGTTACCAAAATAACTTTAAGTAAATATTCCTATATCTTAAGTCACATCTTCTTATATTTTAAAAATTATGAGTATCATTTTATATATATATATAATGTATGTGCCCAGTCTATAAAATAGAAGAAATGAATGTGTATTCACCACTAAGCTACAAAATACCCCAGAACATTATGATTGTCTCTAAAGCTCCATATACCATTAGTACATAACATATCCTTCCTTCAAAGGTAACCATTACCCTGAACTTTATCATTCATTGCTTTTCTTTATACTTTTATTACATATAAATATATTTTTCAAAATGTTCTGCCACGCAAGTTTGTGAATAAATTTATCAGTGAAGCCATATTATGTGTATGCTTCTGTGATTTGCTCTTTTTGTTGTACATTATTTTGTGAGACTTATCTATGCTGAAGGTATATAATTACAGTTTGTTAATTTTTATTTTTGTATAGCAGTCATTATGAATATACCACAATTATTTATCTTTCCTTCTGTTGGTGGACATTTGTTTCCATTTTCATTGTTAACATAAAAAATGTTCTTTTATGCATTCCTGTTGGATTGTTCTTAGTTTCTTATGCATTTGTGACAGAGTTTCTGTTGGTTATATACCCCACAATGCAGTCACTAAGTCATAGAATATGTACCAATTTTTTCAAAGTCTTTATCACAAATTAAACTGCCACTGGAAGAGTGTAAGAATTCCTGTCGTTACATATCTTCATCAAAAGTGTGTGAGGATACCTGTCATTGCAGCTCTTTGCCAAAAGTGTTGGATTTCTTGTTAGACTAGGTATAAAGTTGTGTGGAAGACTTTGGAAAATGCTTCAGTCATGGAGATACTGACTGAGTAGGTCTGATCTCATCATCTCATGGGGCATTCCAGGAATCTATGTTTTAACAAATCTCTGGTTGATTCGATGGTCAGCCAGTTCCAGAACCATAAGATTATGCTGACCTCTAAGACCATCCACAGTGAGCCTTTCCAGATTCTCTCGGTGCCCACAGTGACACCATCATCTCAGTCTGAATTTTTTTCCCCTGCAGAGTTCTTTGCAATTTCACTCCTCCTTCTTTCCCACTTCTCCAGATGACATAAAGCTGAGTCAGGTCCTTGTGACATTATGCCAAGATTAGAAAGGACATCAAAAGAGGTTAGTTACACAGACTCTGGAGTAAGTCTGGGCTCAGAAACTACTCTAACATCTGCTAGCAGTGTAATCTTCTGAGTTACGGTTTCTTCCATTGTGAAATGAGAATGGTGATGAGAGTACCTAACTTGCAGATTAAAAGAGTCGTTAGAGAGCAAGACTTTCAAACAGTGCCAGGAAATGTTGTCTATTACTGTTGTAGTCAGTACCGCTGCTACCGCTGCTAATCCAACAGTCTCCCAGAGGGATGTGGGCAATCTGAAAGGAAGAGGAGGTCATGGACAAGCTCTCTTCTGTGGCAGTTCTTCTTGCACCATTTTACCAGCACCATTTCATCATACTCTCCACTGTTTCAGAATGTGCAATGGTCCCCCTTGCCTGCTGGAGGAAATAACCCATTAAATGTTAGCAGAAACATCCCTTGTACGAGGCATTCATTTCGTTTGGAAAAAGCAGCTTTGCCTTTTCTTCCAATGCAAATATAGCTGGGCTGTGATGATCCTTCACTGTCTTATGGCCGCTTTGTCAGTCAAGATTCTGGTTCAGCTGCCTCACCAGAGGCCAAATAACAGTGTTTTAAAGAAGGTAGAAGTTCTTTTCCATCTCAGAAGCAAGCTCCTAGGCAGCCTTGAAGAGCAAGTGGCTGTGTTTCATGAAGTCAGGATCCTGGTACCTTTTGTCTCGCTGCTACGTCACCCTCTAGAGCTGAGTCAGTGATTTATGGTTCCCTAAATGGCCAAATAGTAACTATCTTAGGCTTTTGTGGCGTTATGATTTCTGTGCAACTGCTCAGCTCTGCTGTCGAAGCACAGAAGTGGCCATACTCAATAAAACCTTATTACAAACATTGAAATTTCAATTTCATATAATTTTCATGAGTCACAAAATATTCTTCTTTTCATTTCTTTGAATGATTTAAGTATACAGAAACCATTCTTCATCCTGCAGGTATATAAAACCAGGTGGCGGGCTGCAAATGGTGGGCGGAGTGGGGGTAAACACCCTTTGTAGATCAGAGCACGATCCATAGTTAACTGACCGCTGCTTGGGGATCGTGTTCTGCTTTGCAGGATTAAAGGTTATTTAACGTCACTCTGCCCACAAGCCATCTTTAAAGAAATGGAGAAAGACAAGCAAATGGCTATCATTTCCTTCTGACTAGAAACACTCGGCATTTAGCTGCATTACCTCTGTGCACGTTCTATTGGCCAACACAAGGTCACATGACCATAACAAGTTATAAGAGAATATGGGGAATATAGATTCTAGATAGTTTTATACTTGCCTAAAATTCCAGAGATTCTGCTGCTGAAGAGGGCACAGGGAGCTTGAGATATTAAGGGGCAGTTGGCAGTCTCTATGGTACTAGGGAATCGTTACCTGAAATTACTTTCTAGACTTGAGGTCCTTTGAGATTTGTCTTTCTATTATTACCAAAAATGGGATCTATGCTGCCCAGTTATAAAATAAATCTCCTTTTCTCTCCCTCAAACATACATGATGGTTGCAGGACAGGAAAGTTTTCCTGTCACCCGATGGACAAATACCACTACAGAATATAGTCACTGGTGTCAAGACCCTTGGTGGAGAAGTGCCATTTAATACTAAAAAGGGATGTCAAGGGCTGGGGATGTAGCTCAGTGGCACAATGCCTGCCTGGCAAGTGCAAGGTCCTAAGTTCAATTCCAGGTACCAGACAAAAAAAAGGATATCAAAATTAACTTCAGATATAAAGTTTTTTTTAATCTTTGGGTTTTACCTTCCATTTAGAATTTCCTATTTAAAAATGTTGGTATCTGTAAACCTATTTCCCTTCAAGACTGTATTTTACTGCCTACATCTGTATGATGAACACTTAATGTATTTTGGAGCAAGCGCTTCTCCCTCATTTCTCCGCCATTTTCACAACCCCTACCTTATCAAAAAATACCATTTGCATACATAAAAATACTCATGAAATATATATGCTCATTCTCTCATTTGTGCTTACCTGATGAAAGGTAAAATTAAATGTGTTTGTGGCACAGTATATGCAAGAAAGTTCCCTTTTAATTTCTTGAATTAACATGGGGTGATTATTGCTATATAGCACTACTGTATTTCTTTTTTTTTTTGTTTAATCTGAAAGTTGCCTTGCTTATGTATTAGGTTTATCTATCATAGACCCCCCCCCAAAAAAAAGCATTAAAAGCAAGAAGTGGAAGGCCTAGAGAACATATAAACACTGAGAGATGACAGGCTTTTGCTGCAGTTGGGAGCTGGGGAATAGATAATTACATCATTGTCTCTCATTCCGTTCCCACATGGACTTGCTTAAATGTCATCTCACACTGCAAGTTCTCACTCTTTCCTTCCTGCAAAGCCTTATTCAACCTGTGCTCAGACATCATGATAGCAGCGCCTCAGCCCAGAGTGCTGGGCCCCTGGAGAATTCATATTCAGGCATCACCGATCGTTGACCTGCCTATTGTTGTTTGCGATACTTACTGGTAAAGTTTCTCAATCAATACAACATCAGCCCCAGGAGCTCCTGGGAATGGAAGGCGGCAGCAGTGTACTTAATCTTGGAGCTAGCTTGTGCTCTCTGCTCCGCTGCTAAACTGGGTAGTTGGCCTACTTGATGTGGCATCATTGCTGCTGGGGTCAGATGTGAGCAGTTCGGCAAGTGCTGATGAATGGCTGTTGGTGGTGAAACTCCTCGCCTGCCCACCCAGAGACATTTAATAATGATAGACCATAACTGCACTCGCACAAAAATCTGTGTCGCTTGTTTGTGAGTCTTCTGGCTGGAGGTGCAGAAGGATTGGCATTATTATAGAAGGAAGCTTGAGAGTGGTCGGTTTTTTGGTTTAAACATGGGAAAGGGAAAAGCTAGGGGCACGTTGTAGTAAATAGTTTGTTCTTCCTTCTGAGAAGGCAACTGCTCTGTGTGGGCTCCAGGATTTCACACCGACCTTTCTCTTTTTTCTTACCCTTTGCTTTAGCAAGAATTCTAGGCAGTATGGGAAATTATTTTAATTTTATTAAGATGAGCCATTAATAATGTCTTCATCATTGAGAGGAGTAATTATCCAGAAAGTTAGGCATGGACTTAGCAGTACAACATCCACTAATACAAAGGAGAGATTAAAATCTAAATAATTATTGAGCGTGGCATTGAGTCCTCACCCACTATTGTTTAGAATATAACACTATGAAGCCTGAATAATTCTAAAAATGGCACTCTGCAAGAGGTGTCAGGGCATTATTTATCTAGCCATTTCTTCTTCAGTACAAGCCTGTTTTAGTAATCAGACAAAGAAAAATAAAAATTCTTGGCATGACCTAAATATTCTGTCTGTTATAAATGAAAGCAGGTCTCTCTGTAAATAAATAGACCGTGGAAGTGTCAGGAATGTAATCAAAAGTGTAAATGTTGGGTCCAGACAGATTGTACACAGCATCAGAGGGCTTCATTAAATATTTGATTACATAAAAATTATCTAACAAGTAGGAGAGAGTGATGGCTGGATTTCCAGAGGTGTGGTTATCTTACCAAAGCTTTGGATTCTGCATGTAGGGAAAGATTATGGATAGGTGATTTTTAAGCAGAGCCTCTACTCAATTCATCTCTGTATCCCAGGACCTAGCCAGAGCCTCATGCAAAGCAGGTCCTCTGTAACATGTTTAAAATGCATGGAATAAACTAGGCAATGAAATACAGTGGAAGATGTTTAGGGACACACCTTCTGGGAGTGAGAGAATTAATACTCTTCCACTTCTGCAGGATTATATTGTTCCCTCTTCCCAGTATTAAGGATTATGCTATACTAATGGTCTTAGACTAATGCTGTCTGGTCTAAATGCTGCAAGATAATTTTTTTCAAATATTTGAGGTAGGAATCAACTCACTTTTTGATTGCACATTTCACAAACAAATAAAATTAAGCTTTTTTGCTTTCCATGACCAATGTGACTTATACTCTTCAAACCACTGTGTAGCCAGGGAAGGCTGAGTGTGGAAGACACCCAATTAAACACAAATTGTTAAATTTCATCCCATTCAACTGACAGTTTCAATACACAATTTAGATATAGTGGACTTCTTGATTTTTCTATGCCTCTCCAGTGCAGCTGGGTGTCAAGAAAGGAGGGTCTATATAATCTTCTCATGGTGGGAAGAAGAGGCCCTTGGAAGAATAACTGGCTGCTGTCATTGTACTGTCCTCTAGTGCCTGACAAATGGGCATTCTGTGTCCTCTAATCCTCTGGCATCCGATGCTGGCTTCTGTGTTTGAGGAACTCACGGTCTTTCTCCTGGCTCCCTCTGTGTTGGTGAGTTGGTTTTTGCAGGTGTGTGCATGCTGTTCCCCTGTATTTCCAGCCAGGGAGCCTGCTCTAGAGATTGTGCCTTTAGGGCTCATGCTTCCACGGAAGGGATCCTTTAGACAGGATCCTGGCTACTGCACAGGCTGTCTTGTGGCTCAGAAGAGTTCTGTGGGGCTCTTCCACTATCCTCAACCCCGGCAGGTGCTTTCTTTGCTTGGTCTTGCAGCAACTCTAGTTGCTCTGAAGATTCCCTGTGAAGGGTCTGTCTATTCCCAGGCCTCTCACAAGAAGCCAAGAACATCCCCTCTGCTTTTGACATCCCTAGGCCTGCCCAACACATTTCTTCCCTCTAGGACTTCAGCACAGAGTGAAGGACACAGAAAGTACATAGCTCACCCTCTCACTTCCGTTTTTCCTCCCATGAAGCCTTCAAGGTCTGGAAGATGTGGACTATTTGTTCCTCTTCCAGGCACAGGATTCCTTTGTTACAGTTCTTCCTTCTGCCCAGGTTGCCTTCTCCATATCATCCTTGGGTCTGCAATAGAGAAAGTGGTTCAGAGCACAATTTTAAAAAGGAAAGAATGAATGCTAAACTTAGTAGTTTTAGAAATATTATATCCCTCATGATCTCCTCTTTGTTTCTCTCCTCCATCCAACTCAATATATTTTCGCTATACCTTGGTAATACCCAGCCTAATCAGTGTGGGAACCTGAGTCTCAGGCTCCTTTTAAGGCTGAGCATCATATGAGATGTAGTGGCTTAAGTCACGATTCCCCCACACCCCCCAGAAGACATGACCACATCCTGGAAGCTGTATATGTGGCTTTACATGAGAAAAGGATCTTTGCAGATATAATGAAGTAAAGGAACTCAAGTCGAGGTGTTCTGGATTATCCAGGTAGACAGGAAAGAGAAGACATGAATCAGAAGAAAAGGACATAAGTAGATGAAAGCAAACATTGCAGCCAAGAAATGCCAATATCCACAAGAAGCTAGAACAGGCAAGAAACCTTCTCCTCTACAGCCTCTGGAGGGATGGGGTGCTGCTTTTGTCTTGGTTTCCAAGTGCCAGCCTCTCAAATTGTGTGAGAATAAACTTTGTTGTCTTAAGTCATTCAGTTTGTGGTAATTCAGTACAGCCCCCTAGGGAAATAATGCAGGAAGTGATGTCAGATTGATTTCCCCAGCCATAATAATTTGATTATAACTTCATGAGTGTAATTTTTTCCTTCTGACTGGCTTCTGTGCATTATAAGTTACCTCCGTAGGCTACTATATTTATCTTTTTTCAGAAATATCTCATTTAATTTTATAAACATTAATTGAACACTTACTAGGTGTGCTAGGAGGCAAAGATAAATTAGATGCAATCTTTTCCCTCCAAGAAATTATGTACCTATGCTTATTAGTGTAAATAGATAGTAGTGTCTTTTGGTTTGCTCTGGAATTAGGATTCCAGAAGAGCCTCTCTCCTGATCCAGCAGAATAATTTCTGTACAAATTTGGACTGAGAAATTCAATGGTTTTTATGCCAGCTCAGTGTTCAATCTTTCTTTCCAGGATTGTCAAATTATTCCCCGTTTTCAGACACCAACGCCCCAGAATAACAATAATAAGGACAAATATCTCCGGATAATAAGATAACCTGGGAATTAAAGCATGTAGTAGCATTCATTTTGCAGTGATTAGGCTGTGTTGGCGGGGCCAGCTTGGATAACAAGTACTAATCAACGTACACAAATGCAGATCAGAGCGACTCCTGGACCATCCATGGGAACCTTTTGAGATCACTGCGATCATTAACTTCAAACACACGTTCACCCTCCTCAGCCACAACTTTAATTTATCCAGGGTACTTTAAAGCTGGGTTTAAGAGGTGAGCTACATCCTGTTGGAACTTTAAGGTGGACATTATGGGAATGGGTGCTATATATTAACAGCAAGAAGAAAGGCCAAAAACCAAGAACCAGAAGTGTGCCAGTGTTGTTAAAGCTGACAAGAAGTTGCGCATCTAAAGCTGTGTCCATGGTCCAGCCCGCCTACTCTGTGATCCGAGAGAGAAAATGTTACACAGAAGTGTGAGCCTGGCACACAGCTTGTCTGGTTTTACACCAGGGCCCTGACATTGACTACCACAAAACTTGGGGCAGCGACCTCTGTGCTTCAGTTTCTCCCCTGGGAAAATTGAGACACTAATGTTACTTTTCAAGCTTTGTAAGGAATTAGAATTAGCATTTATAAAAAAAAAAAAAACTTTGTACAGTGCCTAGCACTGAGTGGTCAGTTAATGAATGAGAGCTGTTATTCTCATTCTGATTCCTACCTCTCTTTTAAACAAGCGAGAGGGCATGGGAAGTGTCAGAAGGCCACTGTCCCTAACGCACAGCTTAGGGACCAATGGAGGAGTCATCACCGTGAAGGGGAGGGTGTGAAAATGAGAGAGAAATGCCTCTCAGTTGGGGGGGGGGGTGTCAGAGTGAAGGGAGAGTGACCAGGGTTTTAATCCAGAGATAGGTTTAGTTCAGGTTCTGCTGCCGGCCTGCTGAGCGATCAGGAGGAAGTTTTTAACCCCTGTGTCTCAGTTTCTCCACTAGTAAAATGTAGGAATTGAAATAAATTAATGTTCTGAACCATCTGTCTGGAAACTAATAGTAGTCCAGGACCAAGTTTTCACCAGTGTACATTGAACTAAGACAAATTTTTAAAAAGGTCACTATAAGCAGATTCTCATGACATTGAACTGAATCCACTCAAAAGATTTCCCTTTAATCTGACTTATGCATGTCCTAACTGTTGAGTATTATAAAGTACTTTCCCCTTATCTGCAGGAGATGTGTTTCAAGAACCCTAGTAGATCCCTAAAACCACAGATAATATGGAACCCTACATGTACTATGTTTATACCCATGGTATCACTTAGTTTATAAATTAGGCACTGTAAGATGTTGATAACAATAATAAAATAGAACTATTATAACCATATACTATTATAACCATATACTATAATAAAATAGAATACAAATAATAAAAATAGAACTATTATAACCATACACTATAATAGACACTATTTAAAATGTATGAATTATTAATAGAATTTTCTATTAAATGTTTTCAGGTGAGATAATCTGCCAAAACTGAAACTGCATAAAGTGAAACCATGAATAACGGTGGAGTGCTGTAATGCTCTCTTTTGTAAGAAATAACAGAATGTGAAGAAAGGAGTGAAAGGATGTACATGTCACAGAAAGGCTACAGCAGAGAGGGAGAGAGAGAGAGAGAGAGAGAGAGAGAGAGAGAGAGAGACCCTGAGATTTAGAACTGATGTGTTTCAAGAGCCCTAGTAGTAGGGCTCTTGTAGTAGTAGGTCTGTCTGTCATAGTAGTAGTAGGTCTGTCTGTCGTAGATGAGCTGCCATTAGGAAGTGGAGATAACCTGAGATCATCTCACTCACTGGCTCCCAAATCTGGGGATTTTTTTGGTCAATAAGTAAAAAGAAAAAAAAAAAGCAAAAAACTCTGAGCAGTCCTAAGGTTGCCCATTTTTTTTAAAGTTGTGCTAAGGGGCAGTTGCCATCAAATGTGTCTTTAAAATAAAGGACATTTTAATACCAAAAAGCAAGGAAGGACACAATCTCAGAATAAATGTCAGTCCTTTAAGAAAGATCAGGGCAGTGATGTGAAATCCCATGGCTGATGGAAGGAACCCCACTGCGTGAGGGCAGACACAGCATGGGGTCCAGACACATGGTAGGCAGGTGACTCCGGGGATCCAGGCAAGCACCTGCATTGTGGTGTTCCAACCGGACAGATGGACTCTGGCTGCTGAGTCAACAGAGGAGGTCTGCCAGAAGGCAGGCCTCAAGTCAGGAGCTCAGAGGGCTGGTATGTGGACATGACCTTCTCCATACCTTCTCCATGAGTAAGGCTGGGGTTCGAGGACTTACTTGTAGGTCTACAGGGAAGGAGATGGGCAGATATTAGGAAAAAGCAGCCCCTGCTCCAGGAGAACTGTGAGCAGGAACCTCATTATCAAGTTGTTAAATCAAGCACAGAGGTGTAAGACCAAACCCCAGTCACTGAAACTGGGAGACAAGGTGGGAATCTAGAACAAAACTGGAGGGGCTGGGGATTTAGCTCAGCGGCAAAGCGCCTGCCTAGCAAGCGCAAGGTCATGAGTTCGGTTCCCGGTACCGGAGAAAAAACAACAACAACAAAAAAACAAACAAACAAAAAAAAACTGGAACACAAGATCAGAGTGGAGCTTCCCTTTGCACTGGGACTACTCCAGAGGTTTGCAAACCCACTCAGCATATTCAAATCATCACTTGCCACGTTCAACCATCTGTTCTAATTGATATGAGGTTGGTCCTAGGCATCAGTATTAAAAAACAAATCTCAGATAATGTTAATGTGCAGCGGGGTTGGGAGCCCCTGGGTTACTGAAAGCCTTGGTGGGGAAGAACAGGATCTGCAGCAGAGTGGAGGAGGTCTGGTTATATCTACAGGTGAATGCCAGGAAGCCCTGACTTGGGGAAAGAAAATCAAAGGAGAAGAGAGCTTGGCGGGAGAGCCAAGTGCATATGCAAAAGTTGTTCCTTGGCTGTGTGGACAGGAGCTCAGGGAGAAACTAGCTTGCTAAAAAATTCAGAAAGGTCTTTGCTATTCAGTGGTATAAGCTAACACCCCCATTGGGGAGCACTGGCTTAGCAAATATAGCTTTGTGTGTGTTAATTGCTGCAGTAGATGTAAGAAGCATGACAGGTATTCACTCAAGCAGAAAGAGCAGAATTTCTCAGTTATCTTCCACTCATTTTATTCAAAATTGAAAGGATAGCCGGCTGTCAGCAGGGGCGTTTTGCTCTGTGCAGGAAACCCTAAACCTTCATCACCCCCTGATGGTCTCAAGCAGAAAACTTCAAAAAATGGGCATGATGCTGGCTTCTTCACATATGGCCACGGCTACTATTCAAAGTCCCAAAGGTAATTTTGCTCTGAAACCATAGCAGTAAAAAGGTTGGGTAGACTTTTTTTTACTGTGGTAATTATCCAAGCAAAAGCAAACTATTCAGAGACCATTAGAGGAGTATGAGACAGTTTGGGTGGTAAATATAGGATCCCAAACAATAACAGTAATAATCAGAGCAGCCAAATTTTCTCAGAGCTTATCTGTCTGCTCTCAGGCTGCTGTAACAAAATGCTGCACCATAAGCCGGGTGGCTTAAATGACAGAAACGTAAGGAGGCTGGGAAGTCCAACATCGAAGCACCAGCTGATTTGGTTTCCTGAGAGCTCTTTCTTTGGCTTGTAGGGGGTACCTTATTGCTACCTCCTCACACGGAAGAGAAAAAGAGAGAAGGAAAGTGAAGGAGGGAGAGAGAAAAGTCTGTCCGGTATCTCTTCTTGAATAGACACCAATCACATCATATCAGGGCCACACTCTTTTGACCTCTTCTCAAACAATGTGTTTGAGAACCTGCACTTCCTAGTAGGTGCTCAGACTTTTTCCTGTGCTCAAAGAGTTTATTTAGTGAGGAAGTCATGTAATCACCTTAACCTTAATTGCTTCCTGATAGGCCCTATCTCTAAATTCAATCAACTCGGGATGGGGTTCAATGGATATATTTATAGACACACACACACACACACACACACACACACACACACACACACACGATAAACTTCTGAAACTTCAGTCTGTATCATTTATAATATGTCAGCACTGTTTTAAGATCATTGTAGATGATTAGGTAGTTTAAGTAGTTGAATCCTTACAATCCAGTGAGGAAGACACTGTAATTGTTCTCATTTTACAAAGGATGGAAATGAAGGCTCAAAAGTTAAGCAACCTGTCCAGGGCCACATAGCTACAGGGAATCTCGCTGAAATGCCAAGTATACTAAGAGATGGCCGGACTGGAAGCAATGCAGCTACTCTCCCTGATCCTCTTAGAAAAAACCTTTTGGTGTGTCAAATTCCCTAAGGGCTCTAAACGGCTAATGAGCTCTGACACCCACGATTAGGAGAGCTGTACAGGAAATATTTGGTACTTACACCCTCTCTCTTCAGGGCAAACTGAAACCTCGATTCAAATGCACACTGTCATTTGTTTGTAATACCATTGGGTCAATTTTGCCTCATTTATGTATTAAACCAATACGTTTGAGAACTCACACCTCGGATCAGGTGCTCAGACCTTTTTCTGTTCTCAAAGAGTTTATTAAGTGAGAAAGTCACGTGTGTTGATAAATAGTCATAATGGAAATAGTAAGTGCTATAGGACTTTATATTTGGGAGCTTAAAAAGTGATGAGGGGACCACAGGTCCCGGAAAACATCAGAGAAGAGGGTGCTTAGCTTCTGTCTTGAGAGATGGAAGCCGATGGACCAGGAATCCCTGTAGGAAACAACTTGCAGCCATGTGCAGGGAGAACATGTGGAATAAGAAGCCATCCTGCACAGGGGGTGTCACAAGGCACTCAGAGTGGCTGGGCTGAAGGGGGACAGTTTGGGAAGCTGCAGCAAGGTAGGATCTAAGCTCTTATTTGGGATAGAGGCCAAATCTCAGACTGAGCAGAATTTTCGCGCTATTCTGAGAAATATGACTGCTGTAGCTCCTGACAAGCTCTGCAGGACTCTATGACCAGGAAACAACAGGATGAGATTTGTATTTCTGAAAGATAATAGTAGGGATGCCAGACATTTGAACCAGGAGGTTGAAGACAAGGAACCTTTGCTGTAGATCTCACCAGAGATGCCAAGAACCTGAATTCATGAGCCAAGTACGGAGCTGGAGAAGACAGAGTGTTGGTATTTATGATCACTATCTAGGGAATAAATCCGGTGGTACTCAGTGCCAGAAAGTAAAAACTGAAACTTGCTCCATGTTATTTGATTACCTGTAAATATTCTTGGAAAACATTAAGCAACTCTTTTCTCACTAGCTTATGCTAGATATTCTTCATTATCAAAACATATACTACCAGACTGCTATCCACATGTAGAGCTGTCCAGTTCCCAGTGTGAATTAACCATAATTGCCATCTGTATAGGTAGCCTATTATATTTGAGATTCATCTATATATTTCTTCAGACTTTTCTTAGTCTACCGCTACTGTAAACATCATGAGGGAAGAGATCAACAATCATAGTTCTCTGCTTCTTTATCTACAACTAAATCTATCTTTACCAGCTCTCCATTCTCTCATATTTCTTTAGCTAGTGCTAGACATTCTCTTCATTACTTTGCTGGACCTGGGTTACTGATATCTCTGAGTTGAGATAACGTTGGAAATTTTCAAAACAGAGGCCAAATTTCTTGTTATATGTCAATGAAAAGTTTACGCCTACAGATCTGCTTGTGTGAGGCATAGCTTCCAGACTCTTATGTCAAGATACTTTGGCTTCTTGCAAGAGTTGCTATGTTATCTCCTTTCTTAAATGTGAGCGGCTTCATTTTTTTTCTTTGATTAACAAGATGCTCAGAGCCAAATGTTGCATTCATTTGTAACAGTGTTAATTTATCCTGGCTTTCTCTACTCCAATTCTCCCTTTCCAGTAGTTCCTGTTTAAAAATTTACTTGTTTAAACCTTATGGTCTTAAATCTGTTCAAAAAAGAAGCGAGCCGTAAGTACCTGTTCATTAAGAACTCTCATCAGCTGACGTAGAGGTGAACACTGACTTGCCTGGGATAAGTTTTCAGGTGTCAGCTCCTTCTCTTCCTGTATGAATCAGTCCATTCACTGGAAAAGTTGGAAGCTCAGACTACTCAGGAGCAACGCTTTGGCCATCATCGGGGCAGATGAGGCCGTGGAGTTGGCGTGCCCTCCATGCTGACCTAGTCTCAGTGGCCAGTAGACATTGTCTCTGCTCCCTGTTCCAAGCCCACTGCACTGTTAATGTCCTATTCTTCACTTTTATTCTAAGTGATTTCTCTAGTTCTTCACTTGTTTTAAAACTGAAGTGATTGGTTTGTTCTGAGCCCAGTGAATCCTCAAAACATTGCAGACCAGGTTAACCAGATTTTTACTTCCCCCAGCAGGTATTCACAATAAGAACTGTTAGCATTAATGCCTAATGGCTACTGGGAACTTCTCATGTGCTTCGAATTGTGTGCTAAGTGCTACTGATACATCATATTATCTCACTGCTTGTGTAGCACTTTGGGAATATTATCACTCTCATTTTTCCAAGAGAAGAGTGAGACTCAGAGAGATTAAATAGCCTACCCCAGCACACAAAGTTAAATTCAAATCCCAGTCAGAAGTAGAACTGAGGTTCAAACCAAGACTTTTATTCTTGCGTGCCACTCTGAATCTCCACACCCTGTTCTCAGGTGTCTGCTAAGACAAGGAAGCAGCACTGCAAAATCTGGTCCCCATAGTTCAGTGATGTTGCAGTATCCTCAGCTTCCTCAGAAAGTAACAAGGAAGACACATGCTGTCTTTTCACACACCTGTGTGTAAATTACATTCAATCGTTTTGTCATCATTAGTTGGAGCATAGATAGAATTTTCTGGAGTAAAAATTATCTAGCAGATATTATTTCTGATAGTTCTCATGCTTATTCTACAGTCCATCTTGAACACTGTATATTTTTGGGCTACACAAAATAATTCCCCAAAAATGAGAATTCAAATCTTCAGAGAGTTATGGCTCGATTTTTGCCTAAAAGGAGATGTTCCCATTAGAAACTACATACGTGAAGTGTTAAGAAATAATAAGAAAATACACTGTTTGTTATGTAGAAAATATACTCAGAGGTAATGACTATTACATTTAGAATATTTTAAATTTCACTGTTATCCATCTGGTCTATCCTACCCCAAATGAGACCTCAGGTACTCTGAAAGAAATCTTTTATGTTAGTATAAAGGAGAGTATTTCATTCAGAAGCAAGACAACATATTTCTAGTAGAGAATCTGTCAGGTTATATATTTTGGTGTACATAGTCTATTGTTTTAACCAAATGAAAATATGCAACCCTAGTTATTTTATATCTTATCATTCTCTCATTCTCATTCTCTTCCTGCCTCTCTCTTTCCCTAAGACATCCACACAGAAACCCACACAGACACACTCCACACACATGCAGAGGGGGTGAGAGAGAGAAGGAGAGAGAGAGAGAGAGAGAGAGGGAGAGAGGGAGGGAGAGAGAGAGAGAATGGAATCTTTACCTTACAATGGACTGATACTTCTGAATGGGTTAAAAATAAACACAAGACCTGGAAAGAAAGGCAGAAACAGTAATGACAGTTTTGAAGTTTCCAGTACCTGTTGTGACAGGAATAACAAATTAATTGGGACTATAACGGATTCTTTGTAAAGGTGAAGTAAACACACTTGACTGTATATTTTTCACCATCAGTTAAGTCTCAATTGGTTCTAAAAATAAACAGAAGACATTGAACAGTTTTAATGGATTCTGACACCTAGGTATTATGCTGTCACTCCAGTATAAATGAATCATAACTTTGGACTGCACCTAGGAATTACTACACATTTGGAGAAAATTTATGGTGCACCAAGCTTTGAATCATGATGTGATATCAAAACTAAAGTCAAAAAAGGAAAAAAGCTGGGCATAAATTATTATCCTCCAGCCCTTATGTATCTACCATTGCAACAGGTAAAGCTTAGAGGATTTAGGAATAGTGCCAATAATTATCAGGGGTGCTGAATCAAATTTATCCTTCTGAAAGTGTTTTGTGGTTAAAAAAAAGAAAAAAGAATCTGCTCTTACACACATGGAAGAGATGTTTAACTTTTAGAGTAGAATCCTCCTGAAGGCATGAACATTCCTGTGATCCAAGATGCCACACTTTGATTTTCAATGACAGCACCAGTCATGGGACCTCTGCATTTATTGAATTGACTGCAATTGTTACAACAATCCATCAGGTTCATTGTTTCAAGTTATAGAACAAAAATCAGAGCCTTTTTCCTTTTGAATGAATGGTTGGCCTGGTCTAGACACGGTCTTGAAATGATTAATCAGTCATAGGAGGAAGATGGCCAGAGGCTTTGTCATTATGAAAAGAGAAATTTGTGAATGAATAACCATGTTTTGAGATAACTGCATGTGTCTCTCAGGAAAGCATGAATATTCATATATTTCTCACACTGAAATACTGGTTTTTAAGAAGAAAAAAAGATATGTTTCAGACACCAGGAGGACATTCTCTAGAAGCACTTTTAGTGCATCACAAAAATAATAATGTTTTATATATTTCCTTGGCATTCGATTTTTTTCAAAGCATTTTAGCAACCAGCAATTTATTTTGTTCTCTGCAAAGTAATGGGGCTGGCATGTTGTTCCATTTTACAGATAAAGAAATAGAGGCAGAGTAACTTCATTAGTGAAGAAAGCAGTAGCAGAATGCTGTTGAAACAGTATTCTTCATAGGAGTTTACTTACTTTACTAAGTGGATAAATGTGGTAAAACTCTCACATTTGTCTAGCACTGTTTATTATAGCTGGGCAACAGGATGGGCAGGTTTATCCCAGTGTTATATAGAGAAGTATAAGGATCCGAGAGGAAAGGGAATTATTTGTGGTTGCACACCCAGTAAATGTTGGGATCCAAAAATATAGCCCCCTGCCCCCCTTTTTCACGTGCACGGGCTACAGAAATCTGTCATATTAAACAGGGCTACTCTCCTTTCTATTATTTAGCTTACCATCTTCTCATGGTTCAAACCATACTGTAAGGTAACTCACTGGGTTTATCTATTCTTTTTTTTTTTGAGAGAGACTTTACCTGCCACAACTGAGCTCCTACATCCTGCAAAATAGGGTAGAGGGCTGACGTTGAACCTTAACTCTGATATTTGAAGTAAGCAATGCAATGAGTGTCTTCATCTTTTACCGACTGATAAACCTACTAATTTTCAAATCTGTACCAGATTACAGGAGATTCAGAGTTTTTGTCTTTAAGTGACATTCCACGTGTCTTCAAGGTAAGTAGCTAGTCTGGGTTTGAGGCAGGACACAGAAGACAAGACTGCCAGTAGGTAACCTGTGAGGAATGGAGGAGTGAGGAGAAAAAGGTAGAAATGAGCTAGAAAGAGGCCAAACGCAGGTCCTCATAGGTCATCAGACAGGTCCTGAGAACTTCTTTTCCCCACCCTAGTCTCACATACAGACAGATCTTCCCATCTGTCGGCTCATCTCTTCTGGGCTACCATTGCAGTATAAGCATCCTGAAATGGCAATCGCACATTTGCAGCGTTCACTTCCCCTTCTTCTAGGTTTAATCCATCCCTTGTGGCTACTTGTACCATTTCAGTTTGGATGCAAAGCTTTCTGCATTGACCTTGTACAGTTATAAATGTTTTAACATCCATAAAAAAATAAAAATGTGCACTCCCATAAAAAGCAGCAAACAGAAAACACAGTAAGGAGTGGGAAGATTTGAGGCCTCTCAACATTGGTCTCCTTCAGGCCCGGCGTTTCTGCGAGCTCCCAGCGCATCCTGAATTTAATGGCTGAGAATACGGTTCTCGCAGGCTTTTTAGAGAGCATTATATTAGTGTGACTGTCGGTAAGTACCAACCTCCCATTTTATTTCCACTGCGAAGGAGCTCATTTCCTATGCTCCTTTAGAAAGGGAAACGGGGTCTTTGCAGCTTTTTGAATCCCTGGAAAACAAACTGCCACCTCCAGGACTCACAGTGACTCTCTTCCTTGGCTTTGCGAGCTTTGCTTCTGTTAGGAAAATGTGCTGTTTATACACAGCCTAAAGTTGCCCTGTGCTTTTATTAAGATTAAAAAACACTGGAGAGTGAAAACAAAGCTTTTAAAGCTTCATAAAAGGTTGTGAGTCCATTCCTTTCTGTTCTTCGGGATTATAAACACGGTGCTAGAAACAGCTCCTCCTCGGGGCCCGGGGACCTACCAGACGTTTAAATGGGTAGCACCTTCGCTTGTCAATTTCGAGAACACCAAATGATCCTGCAGGGGTTTTTTTATTCCTTTAATCAGCTGTAATTTTCAGCTCTGATGCTGTCTGACAGGCTTCATCTCAAGCCCGGTGCAGCACTGCTCCTCGATCTTCATAGCTATGAGATACAAATAAGGGGGAGGGGACCCGGGACAGGGACTGACAGCATAAATTGGGTGGGGGATGCCATATCTGGAGAGCATGCTGGGGGAGGGGCGAAAGAATGAACGCACTTGGAGTACTTGGAGGAGGTCAGATCCTAAGACTTCCAACATTTTTTCTTTCTCTTTCCTACCTTCTTCCTTCCTCCAGCTTTTAAATGAGTTCTCTTCTTTTTATCCTTCCACGATTAATAGGCCTTGCGACTTTGGAACTAGGAGAGAGTGGGATAGGTACCCACATGTACACATGCTTATATACTGAAGGACACACACACAGACACATGTGTGTAATCAGGGCACTTAAAGCTCTTGCATGGAACGACAACATCAGGAGCTGTCATATACTGAGGGCTTTCTGTGTGCCCACCCTTGTCGTCTGTACATTTTCTCAACAAATCCTCACATCATCTCGGTGAAGCCCATTTTACATGTCCAGGAGCTAAATAAGCCATAAGTGTGCATGAGAACAAGGGCAGCTCCAGAGATCCCCCAGGTCAAAACGTCCCTGCTTTAAAGCATTCTGTCTTCCAGTTTTATCTGTGACAGGTAAGCCCTATAAATATGGACTTCAGCAGCTGACGTCTGGGACGAGTCACATAGGGACTGGTGACCCCTAACAGAGATGCATGCCAGATTGAGGATTAGAGTTGCTCACTCTCAGGTGGACAGGTGCTTTTCTACTGCTGTGCCTTCAGCCTGGTGGGGATCAGTGTGGGGCAGGGGACTATGACTTTGGCTTGAGAACAGTGCCTACAGATTCCCTTCCTGTCTAGGATGCCAGCCTATTAGAGAAGTGGTTCTGGGCATTCTTTCTGATCCTATGGTCTGGATGGGTCACCTGCTATTCTCCAGGCCTCTTGTCAGAGGATAGAAAGGCCTGCTGCTGTCAGTCTGAGCCCTGAGTACCAGTGTGCCCCACTTTGCATACACACAACACAAGGCAACCTTTATTTCCTGCCTCTCCCTGGGAATAGGACCTGGGACATTTCCTGGGCAAGATACCCTAGCCGTAAGTAGGTAAACACGCATGCCCTTTATTACTTCAAGATCAGTTTTATACATTCTCCTACATTTGAATAATTCGTTTCAGAAGTGTTCATTGCATTCCTACCTTAGCTTTCTTGTGGGTAAAATGGAAACAAAGCATTTCCTGTTTGGAATAGATGATGCAAGGAGATGCTAAGATAAAATCAATTTTAATGATGAAATGGTATATGTACATACACATAGCAGATTACTATTTGATGTGTTCTTGTTGTCATATAGTTCTAGCCTATATTCTATTTCATGGTTAGGTCCATAGATGTCCTAGGCAGAATGGAATGAGGATGTGAAAAGCATACTTTGTGATTAATGTCTAATCATAGGGCATGTCCAGTGATCTTTCTCTCTACTCAACTAACCACCAGAAAACAAGCAGTTCACTACAGTTTCATAAAATCTTTTCTTGGTTACATTTTGCTTGATCAACTTGAGTTTAGAGTTCTAATTCTAAAGTTCCAGTTCTAAAATGCATGGACGCTTGTAGGTCACATATCCAGGTGTTCTACTTTTTAAATATATATATATAGGTTTTTTAAACTAGTTAATTTTGCCACAAGTTTATCAATTTCATGTCATTTCAAATATTTTTCTGGAATATGAAGAAGCTATTCCTGCATATGATTCATCTTTTGGTATGGGAAACTGCAAACCCCCAAAAAATATTTTATTGACTTCCCTTAGACGTATTCAGAATTGTCTTAACTGGGTGGGAAGCGGTGTGCAGTTTGGGGACGGGTTGCTCCATGAGCCTTTCTGTATTAGAAGAGGTATACTAAGCAGAGTGTCTCATCCACACTGCAGTCCCCTGGGAGATCACCCATAGTGAAATGCTTGATGACTTTATGCGGGTGAGTCTGGAAGACACCTTTCAATACATGATCAGGACCTCCCAATGGTATCACTAGACTCTCAGGAAATCATGATGAAATCTGGCAGAATGTAGTATGCGTATTGATCAAATCACTATTATTTTTCGGAGATGATAGGCAAGCACAGTATCCAATGGCAACAGCATCACTGTTACATTATGAAATTAATTTGCCTCACAATCAAGTGCAACAATTTCCACTGTGTACACAAAGGTGAATTCCAAAGGATGAAAGAGAGGCAAAGAGAACCAGTGAATGTGCTGCATGAAGTCATTAAGGTTTAGTTCCTAGACTTCCTGTTTAGAAAACTGAATGCTCAAAGTGCAGAGGAAGTTTGGGGACAGGAAGAATACAAATGTATGACATTTTTTTCTTCCAGTTATGAGTTCTTTATAATTCTCAGTGTGATTATAAGTGAATGGATTAATAGCATGGAAGTACACTTTTTTAAAAAATTGCAATATGCACAGAATATTTTGTTTTGTTACCAACTTGTAACAATTTTACCTTAGTCATAAATGTGAGCTCTGTGATACTGTTTCTTTAGTATATTAATACTTGATTTATGATCACATGTGTTTCAATATACAAAAAGTAATCTACATACATGTGGGAGAAAAATAGCTCTATTTTAGTGGTTACTAGAGGGATCTTTACATATCCATTGCATGAACCTTTGAGATTTTTTTCAAAGTTGCTTTGTTCTTACTGACACTTTTTCTTGATTAAGTGCTAAAATCTCTTACTGTGACAATGGATTTATTTATCAATATCTTTTTTAGTTGCATCAGTTTTTCCTTTACCTAATTTGAAGCTATCTTATAATTCCTACACATTTGCAATTATAGCCTTTGTCAAACTGAACCTATAGGATTTCTTTATTCTCCTCTAATGCTTTTCTCATAAAGTACATTTTGTTGTTGTTATTGTAGCTACACATATTTCTTTTGGTTACTATTTGCACCATGTTCCTCTCTGTTCTTTTACATTCAAGCTTATATGATCATTATCTCCTGAGTTGTGCAAAGTTGAATTTCTTGTATTAGTCTATGTGACAAAATGATTCTTTATTGAAAGAATTCAATTAACTTACATTAGTTATCAGTAATAGTATACAGTATTTTCATATCTCTCTCTATATATATACCTTTTTTCTGTTTGTCTCCTTTGTTCTTTCCTAATAATGGTTTTGTCAGTTCATTTTTCCTCCCCTGCTATTGCACAAGATATGATTTTATATCCATCCTTTTCATGGTCATTATGAAAGTTTTAATTGACAGTTTTATGCCTCTCTAGCTCAGGGCCACCCCATTAACATCACTGGACTTACACACTGTCATGGCCAGCCATACACCCTATTCCTTAATGATAGGAGAAGCTTAGTGTGACTTCATTTCAGCAGCTGCCCCATGCTGGACAAGCTATTTTTGCCCTTATTTTAGCTTTGCCTAATTTTTAGCCCATGAAAAAGGTATTTTCTTTATTTTTTATTATTATACATGTTTATAATTTACTTATTCCTTCATGCATCGCAGATCTTTGTTTTGAGACTATCCTTCTTATTCCTTAAATGTACCCTTCAGGAAATAGTTTAGTGATGGTCTTTTGATTTTCCACATATTTCAAAAAATGCCTTTGCTCAGCCTGTGCTACAAAGTGAGCTCAAAGTCAACTTGGACTGCATAGTGAGACCCTGTCTCAAAAAAAAGACAAAGAAAATTGCCTTTGTTCTGGAGTTTAACAACATCCACAACGTTAAATTTACAATTATATGCTCTAGACACTTGAAAATAAAATTCTGTCAGATGTTGCCAATGGTACGGTTGAAGCCAGCTATTTGGGACTCATTTGTTTCTTTGTAGGTGGTCTGACTTTTTAATTGACTGTTTTTGAGATTTATTATTTATTATACTATTACTAATATTGAGACTATATTTTTTAGAGTCTACAGTTTAGAGAAAAATTTAATAGAAAGTACAGAGTTCCCATATAATCCTCCCCACCACTGGCCTCCTCCAGTATGAGCATTATTGTGATGTACGATTACAAGTAACAAACGATTGTTACATGAACTAAATCTCATAGCTGATATTAGGTTTCAGTCTTCTGTGGCTGTTAACAAATATATAATATCATGTATCTGCCATTAAGGTACCATCTGAAAGGGTTTTATTATCCATGCAATCCTCCACGCTGTATCTATTCATCTCTCCCACTCCCAAACCATAAGCCTTGGCAACCATTTTTCCTTTTACAGTCTCCGTATGGGAACCACTTGGAATGTATCTTTTCAGACTTTACCCTTCTCTTAGCTATATACATTTCAGTTTCTTCTGCTTCCTTCCTGTTATAATACGCAGTTTCTTCTTCTCTCTCAGTAGCATTCCATTGCATGGCAGTACCACAGTTTATTTACTCACTCACCTGCTGAATAGCATCCTAGTTGTTTCCAATCCTGGGCAATTATGAATAAAGCTACTCTCAGTTTTTATGCACAAGTTTTGGTGTAGATATGTATGTACAACTCGTTTGGATAAATATGAAGGGGCATGGCTGCCAGAATTTAATGGTAAAAATGTTTAGTTTTGTAAGAAATACCAAAACTATCTTCCAACATGAGTGCACCATTTTGCACCAGCAATGACTGGCAGTATCTATTGCTTCACATCTCTGCCATAATTCATGTTCTAGATATTCAGTGTTGTAGAAGGTGTGTAGTGTCATCTCCATATTCATATCTGTGATCCCCTGGCAACATATGATGTTGACCAATTATCTTCCCATACATTTATGTACTACCCTCTTTGGTGAGATGTCTTCATTTTGCCATGATCTCTTATCATTTTTGGCATTCTGCTGTTGTATTATAATATGTTTTACTGTTAGCCTGTTTTTAATTTATTCTTTTTAGGATTTGCTGAGATTATTGAATTGAAGGTTTTGTTTCTTTCATTAATTCTGATAAAAAGTACAAGCCATTATTTCTTTAAATATTTTCTGCCCCATTTTTTATAATCTCTAATTCTGATTAGATATATATCTTTTAACCTTTCTCATTTTCAATGTATTGGTCTTTGAGTTGTATTCAATGTGATTTTTCAAAAAGCTCAGTTTATCATTTCATCATCTCTACCTAATCTACCATATTAGTTCCTCTGTCCTTCTTTCACTTCTATTATTATTGTTTTCAAACCTGTTTAATAAACTTCGGTAATTTCTTCATGCTTATTCATATTTTTCACATCTTCTTTTACTCATTTAAACATATTGAGCATATGTTTTTTACATACTATATTTGGCAATTCCAATATCTGAGCGTTACAGACAGGTCTGTTTCTATTGGCAATTGCTCGTGACAACTTCACTTTACGTGCTTATGAACTCTGTTTATTAGTTCAGAGTAGTTACCCCTTTCTTTGTGAGGAGACCCCTAAGCTTTGTTTCAGGATTTATTCCCCAAGGGAGTATTTGCCTTTGGTACCTGGGGACTCTGTGCACTTTAAATTTAAATTTTCATCTTCCAGGTTTCAGGTTATATAAACAGGAGAAATTCAGACTCCATTTCAGGTGAGAGCTGTCAAGAGAATGTTTGTTAAGCTACACAGAAGCCACTGTTGAAGTAGATAATGTTCTTTTCTTCTTTCCTCTGGCTATATGAAAGTGATTTCCAACCCAATTCCTGCCCCAAAGGGAGCACAGACATTGTACTTGGCTCCCTTGCTCTACTCCAAGGCAAAGAGGAGTTCCAGCATATCTCATGCCTTTGGGCATTGCCCTGGACTCATACTGCCTTTGTTCCTGGCTCATTTGATTTCTCGTCTTTGCAGCCAGGTTTCAGGATCACTGGTTCAACATAGTGCCAAAAAAAGAGTCTGTAACATTTGTCATTTCTTTATCTTCTTATAAATATTTTGCACCATTTACCTAAAGTAAGCCTTATATGTAAATTCATTTAAATATAATATAACTTTGGTTGTTTTTTTGGTTTTTTTGTTTTTGTTTTTTTCTGGTACCTGGAATTGAACTCATGACTGTGCTTGCCAGGCAGGCACTGTGTGGCTGAGCTAAATCCCCAGCCCCTTAAATATAATCTAAAATAAATGTCCTGAAGGCATATTGATCTTAGATTTTTTAACAAAAATCTCAAGATATATTTAGTGGTATTGTTTTTGTCTTAAATTGACCTCACTCATTAAGTGCAAAAGTCTTTCTCAACCTAAAAAATAAAAAATGTCACATATCTAGTTTATCCAAACTGTGTGACTCTTTAAGATCATATTTGTAAGGCTATACAGAGTATAGGAAATTTTCACTCATTATTCTACCACATTTAGAAAAGAGAACCTAAAGCTTATCGATGTTGCCAGGGATTTCTAAGGAACAAAGGAAGCCGTTGTTAATGTTTAGTGAGATGAATATAGGGGCTTCCAGGTTAATTATAAAACTAATTTTTACCTACTAGTAATATAGTAAGTTGTGTTACAGATTTCTCTCCCAAAATGTGATTTATGGAGATGGTCTCAAATCTGCATGGCCCGGATCCTGGCAATGTGTTCCACGCTGCTCTAATCCTATATTCCCCTTAAGGGCAGTTCCTACAGCCAGTCAGTTCTAGTCCTCGCTTAGACACTTGCTCCAAGCCTGTTGTTTTCATGGCTATCATATCAACCATTTCTGTGGGAGGCTGTGTGTCCCTCCAATGTGCTATGTGCTACTGGGGACACTGTAACAGTGTCTGGTTTTCCTCATAGGAGCTCTCATTTGCAGAGACAATACTGGCTCTTTTCTGTGTGGTCTGTTACCATTTCTCTTCTATTTTTGTAGCAGTGTTAAAGGGCCAGAATAGGGACACATATTTAATGCTCTTTGGCTGAAAAAAAAATCATGCCCTGCATGGATTGTAGCTTTAGGGCAGCATACCACTGTTACAGGCTTTTGATGCCATCAAAAATATTTTCTCAATTGAAAATTAAGATGTTTAAATAGAATTTCTACCTCTTCTGACAGCATCAGAAAAGAGAGATGCATTTCACTGATTACTCCTCCAAAATGCCTGGAAAAACTACTAATGGAGTGACCCTATTTTATACAAAAATATTTGAAGTTTAAATGAATTAGGAAACATTATATTAATAATTAATCTAAATGTATTTTCTTTTTTTTTTTTTTGGTTTTTTTTTGGTTTTTTTCTCCGGTACCGGGAACCGAACTCACGACCTTGCGCTTGCCAGGCAGGCGCTTTTGCCGCTGAGCTAAATCCCCAGCCCCTTAAATGTATTTTCTTGAAACAATAATTTTTGTATTTCACAGCTCCTCTATCAAAAAGTTTATTCTCATCCTCTAAGAAAAGACAATACAAGAGGATACAACACAACTCTGTGTGAAAACTCTGTTTCCCTCTTGTTTCCCGTTAGTCATTTGTTCCAGTTTGGTCTCATGCGGTTTTGTCCTCCACAGTATAAGGAGCATTCCCTCCAGTTCCTGGAATGAGATCCGTTCTCCCTTATCCCTGCCCCTAATTCTGTGGTTACTTGTGGAAAGCGAATAACAATAAATGGAAAAATGAGGATGCCATAGTTGAAAGACTGGTGTCAGGACAGAGCTGCCTCAAATAATTCATGAGAGAGATTTAACGGGATTTGGGGGGCTTCTCAAACATCTCCTGCATTGGCATGATAAAATATGTACATGAAACTCCAGCGAAGATGTTCCACAACATTAGTTACTAATAGATTTGGCAAATTTCAAAAGAACATTCCTATATACTGTATAAGTAAGTTCTATATAAGGTACATGTTCTTTTGCCAAACCCTCGATAAAACACTGTAAGCTTAGAAGGTGTTTTTATTGACCCTTATTTTATCCACTAATCCTTCTCCAACGCCTTTATTTACCCTAATCTCCTTATTTAGCCCCTTCCTTCTGCCTTCGCTCTCTGCTTTCCGCTCCTATTAACAGACTCCTTCTTTGTCTTTCAGACTTAAAAGCCTTAGATCCATCTAGAAGTCAAGGCTGAAGGTTCCTTTCTTAATGAGTCTGCTGCTGCGCATCTTCACGGCTCCTGTCGGGCCGGGCACGCAGGAGTCAGCGCAGAAGACGAAAGAAAGAGAAAAGCAGCGCCCGACGGCACCGTTTAGGAGGATCCCCGAGGCCCACAAGTTCTTCCGCACGTAAGCAATTTCACAAAGTATCGGCACCAGACAGGGCTCTCTGTGACTGTGGCCGAGGAGGAGACAGTCCAGACCACGCCACACGCAGCCTGAGCGCGGATGGGAAGCAAGAGCACTGCGCACCTCAGTGACGTCCAACACCCTCTCACCCAGGTAGCATGACTGACTGTGTTTTTCTGAATTTCAACTCTGCTTTGTGCAGGCTGCCTCCTCAGTTAAGAGTTAAGATATTTTAATAGAATGTCTACCCTTTTCTGACATCATCAGAAAAAAATGTGTCTCATTGATTACTCCTCCAGAATCACCTTGCACAAGCTGAAATCGCCACAACAAACCCTTTCTGTCACCTTCCTTTTGAAATGGCCTGTGGGTCCTGAAGGTACAGCTTCCTCGGGTGCTGGCAGCGCCCACAGTCTCTCCTTGTTGAACAACAGGGGGTTTGTGGAGGCTTGTGGCTCAGTGTTAACAGTAATCCCTCCGCTCATTCACTCTTTCCATTCTCATGGGTGTGGGCTTCTTTATGCATTCACCAAGAAGCAAGTGGACCCTTCAAGTGGGCTTGTTTGCTTGGAGATAGCTCTCTAATTCTCATGGAAAAAAACATTCTTCCTATAAGTAAAACTTTAATCCTTCCATTTGTGACTTAATAATCATAATACTGGTCTACTAAGGATTAGTAAGCTCATTTTTTTTTTTTTTTTTTAGTAAGCTCTTGTTTTAACTGTCTCATAAGAGTTACTACATTGAATATCACAGCTTCTTTTAGAATTCTAAGAACATTAATGTTTACTTTGCTTAATTTTTCTCAAAATGTCACTATTTCCCATTTGGTCTCACCAGTGGTTAAGAGGTATATTCTACTACATCACCTCACACATAGAATGGGATGCACTAGATTTGTTCATATTACAAGATTATTTAAAACCAAAATCTCACTACAATGTTCACCAATCCATGTAGTAACCACTCTAATACTGTTTTCATACTTACTTGTTACTCAGAGCCAGTCATCCCCAAGGCAATATTATTATTTGGAAAACACAAATGAAGATTTCCCAACTAAAAATTTCCTTTCCCCTAGGCTGCCCCTGGGAAAGAAATAAATTAACATTTATTGAGTTTCTTCTAAACATGAGCACTCTCATAAAAATTTATCTCACTTAATCCTCACAATATGCTACAAGATGGGTACGATTCAGATTTTGACACTTGAAAAGACTAGAGGGTGATGGTTTCTCTGCAGAACAGGACACTTTTATTTATTAATTCTGCAGGACAAGTGATTGGTCTGTACATTGTAGATACTCAACAAAATGTCAGTTAAACAAATAAGGCTTGAAATTGTTAAGAAAATCTCCTGAGGTCAAAAGCTTTCTAAGAAAACTAAAGACTCAACCCTAATTCTGAGTCTACATTTGTAACGTTTATTAAAAGCCTAAATTAGGAGCTGGGGATATAGCTCAGCTGCACAAGTGCCTGCCTGACAAATACAAGGTAGATAATGTGCTACTTAACAATTAAATCTACATCATGGTGTAATTGTGAACATGGTAAAGACATCAAATATCTGTCAGTACCTTCAGTCATGTGTCTTATGTTACTGTAACAAAACACCTGAAGCAGAGTACCTTATCAAGAAAACAAGTTTATTTAGCCTGTGGTTCTGGAGGTCCAACAGCATGAGGCTGGCTTCTGCCCAGCTCTGATGAGGCCTCATGATGGCACCACCAGGGTCTGACAATGGTGGGAGCATGTGGAAAAGAGATAACATGGGGAGACAGGAAACCATAGACCAGAAAAGGTTAAGCTTGCTCTCTTTATAGCAACCTACTTGGTAGAAGCGTAACTCAGTGGGAGAGTTCTTGCCTACCATGAACAGAGCTCTGCACTTGATCCCCAGTAGAGAAATAAAAATTGGACAAATATAACTACCCACTGTCTCAGGATCAAATTTTCTTCATGAGTGGACTATTGACCTCTCTAAGAAGAGCACCCTAGTAAGCTAATCATCTCCCACTGATGCCACATCATAAAATTCCACTTATAACACCACTACACTGAGGACCAAGCTTCAAATCAACACATGAATCACTGGAAAGAAAACATCCAAATGATAACAGTGTCCAGTATTTTAATCTACACCTAGCAGATTAAAATAGCAGGTATGCGCCATTTTTAAACTGCTAATTAAAGAGCAGGATTTTCCAGAGACAATTCTTTATTTGGCCATCAAACCATAGAAGTTGGTTTTGATATTTTACATTGTAAAATTAATTGGCATCCTGGTGTTTCTTAGCTTGAGTTTATAGCGGGATTTTCTGTCTGTGTTCTGGAGTAGAGAGCAGGTTTGTGATATACACCAATCACCATGATGGGCATGATCAAAGAAGAATCTTAGGATAGAGATCAAAATGTGCTATATATATGTATTAAGACATCACACTGAAAGCAAGTATTTTATAAAATTAATATTCACTAAGAAAATATTTTTAAAATAAACAAATAGAAAATCAGGCAAAAATGAACACTTTTTAAGATTCAGAATGTGCTATGCCTTCAGCAATGTCACCCCAAAGGGGATATGAAAGACTTTATACAGCCTGGCTCTACCTAACTTTGATGGTGTCTCATAAAGAATAAGGGAAGTGAAATGAAGCTGAAAAATCAAGAAGAAACACAAGGTAATGTACAATAGATGGTAAAACACATTTTAGTTTAAATAAACAACATCTAAATTTAGAGTCAGACAAGAGAGGGGAAGGGGGAAGAAGAAAAGAAGGAGGGGGAAAGAGGAGGGGGCAGCAGAAGAGAAGAATCTGTCCTAACCTTTCACCCACCGAATCTATCCCAACGCAAAAATGCCCAAATCCTGTTTTCCAACTCAGATTGAGCAATTCAGTAGCCTTTCACACACAAGTAACCCAATCATCTCCCTATTCCTGATACACTGGGCTGCTTACAACCCACCTTCTAACCGTGAAAGGATACTATCCAAATCAGACTGCACAAAATTGATCCCAATTCTAATGAGCCTTTAGGAGTTTATTGAAAAATCTTTTAGTCTCTCAGCTCCGCTAGTCAACTTCATTTTATTCATGCTCAGAAAGGGATTTTGTCAATAGCGAAAGACTGCGCCATCAATAGAGTCATCAATAGTCTTCCTGGCCTGGGTCTCTTTGTGCCATTGGTTGTGACACTATTAGACTGGCCTCAGCTCTTTGGCATGTGTTCATTCTCATCCTAAGCAAGGCCAGCCTCAGTCTGGAGTTGTCACTGCATGTACAAATGTGACTGTGATTTTACTTTCAGATGAGGACTGAAGACTGTCCCTTCCCATCCCCTCTCTGCCTTACCCTTTATTTGTATTAGTGTTTTGTTGACTTTATAATAAATTACAAAAATGTGGTGACTTAAAGTAATTTTTAATCTGTCAATTTAGAGCTCAGAAGTTTGAAATCATTTTTAATATGTTAAAATCAAGGCATTGGTAGGTCTCCATTCCTTATGGGAGATCTATATTAAAATCTGTGGTTTTCCAGTCCCACCTGCATTCTTTAGCTTATGATCTCGATTTCCATCTCTTTCCTCTTTCTTTTATTCCTGATCTTACATTCTTTCCACAACTTCCCTAGACCTTCATGTCCATTTCTTTTTGTGTCTCATGAACTATATACTCTGAATGTGACACAAAGCTCTTGTGGCAGATGCACAAAATTTCATGCCACTCATGGATGCTATACCAATTCAACCAGGCTGGAGACATTCCTGAAGCAAGAGACTGACATCATTCCATTGTATGACCACAGTCTCCACAGGTACACAGTAGCCTGAAGCCCCACTTAAATAGGCAAGAGGTGAAAATAAAGCCCTGTCTTTCTCTACAGAGGAATGACTCAAGGAGTTTACTCTTTTCAAAGGAAGCTCCATGAAAAAAATAACTAGACAAAATAAATTTTATGGCTTTATTTGAACACTAAGGGATTTGTGAACTGGCAGCCCTCAACCCAGAAGTTCAGATAGCTGTCAGCAGCGTGAGCAGGCCTTACTAGGCTGAACTGAAGTAAAGAATTTACTTGATTGGCTAATGATAAACCTCTGCCTTTTTTGGATCTGATCAGATACCTAGTTCTATAATTAAGGACCAATTGGCAAATTATGATTAGCTACAAGTTGGCTGTTTGTGCTTAGCTGAAATTTGGTTTAGTAGTTTCCCTTCCCACACACCAAATTAGTTATAAGGAAGGATTAGTTTTAAGGATTCTGAGTTGATCTTCCTTTCACTTTTGTAAGTGATTGAGGTATAGAAACAACCTTAAGTTAATGCCTTTCTGCTTTGTTTGTTTTAACATATTCAATTTTGAAGTAAATGTTCAGTTTCTTTAACAGTGGATCACCTGAAGCAAGAGTAAAGGAAAAAGCTAGTTTTTTCAAACTGCTTTGTAAGTTTAATATAAGAAAAACTGAGGAGGTTAACCCATAGATTCTCTCAAATCCCCATGGGAATCTTAGAGAAAACAAGTTCTGTTTTATCATCCTGTCATACACAGTCCATTCTGCTTAGAAGTTACATAATGCATTTCCAAAAATCACTAAAATAGTGCAATAAAACCACCAGGTTCCTTGAGTTTATGGGCACAACACTTAGAGACTAAGTTGGCGTATTTAAAAAGGGAAGAGGAGCCTCATAAAGGCAATAGCCCCTTTTGCACTTTTAAATGATTAAAATATGCACAAATGCTGCAATGAATACAGCACCTTACCTTGAGACATAGCTGAGATTTGCTTGTGAAGTGAGCATCAGGACTGCAGCTTGCAAGTTATTGTGAAATGGTGAAGGAAGGGAGGCTGTTGAAGAAGACAGGAAAGAGAATCAGGCAGAAGGCTGCTTGTGCCAAATGTGAGTGGGTATGGGTCATAACATTTGCAGAAAATTGAAATAGCTGGCAGATGTGTGAAGGGTGTGTGTGTGTGTGTGTGTGTGTGTGTGTGTGTGTGTGTATGCGCAGGCTCAGCTGGGTGCAGTCTTTTCTGTTTACCTAGTGTCTCCTATGGATGAAATCATGCATAAACAAACATGAAATTTATATTACACTCAAATTGTTCTGTGATGCAGCAGTTGTGTTGTAACAGATTTGCCTTTTCAAAACAAGCATAATAGAAGAACTGATGGTTTTTTGTATGAGTGATCTGATCAGACCCACCTCGGGAAGAAATGGAAGGGTACAGTAACCTATAGAGTTATTATTAAACATAATCTGTTTTTGAGGGTCAAGTATCTTGATGCATAGTTGGACAGATAATAAGAAGTGAAAATCATACTGTACCTTAAAGACAAAATGGAGATGAAGAAAGTGTGATCTCACAAAGACACAAGCAAAAATGCAGTCAAGAAAATAGATATTCTTTTTTTATTTTAAAGAGAAAGATAAAAAAAGAAATGAAAACAATGATATGGAGTTTCAAACATATGTGTTTATATATGTATGAGTATATATACATATATACATGTGTACATATAAGTGTATACATTTACATATGTGTCTATTGTGTATATATATATATTTTTCTTCTTCCTTCCTTCTTTTCTACTTTCCCTCATCTCAGTAGTTTCTTTCCCTTTCACGATGTCTATTGCAGATTTTGTATCTTATTTACTCTGTTCATTTCTTATACTAGGGAGAGAAGATGACATTTACACATGTGATTTTGATTTATTTCATTTATATGTATGGTCTCCAATGCCCCCATTTACCTATAAAACCCTCAATTTTATGCTTCTTTATAGCTGAGTAGTACTCCAGTACATAAAAATACCACAACCTTTTTTCCATTCTTCAATCAATGGGCATTTGGGTTGTTTCCAAGATTTACCTATTACAAATTGTGCTGCTATAAACATGGACACACATATATTGCTGTGATATGATGTTTTTAATTCTTCAGGGAAAATACCCAGAAGGGGAATAGCTGGGTCAAATGGGACATATAGTCCTGTTTTTTGAGGATTTTTCACACTGATTTCCACAGTGGTTGTACCAGTCTGCATTCCCATCATCAGTGCAGAGGGATTCCTTTTCCCCAAGGCCCCTCTAGCATTTGTTATTGGTTGATTTCTTGATGACAGCCATTCTTTCTGGAGTGAGATGGAATCCCAATATTGTTGTAATTTGTATTTCTCAAATGACCAAAGATGTTGAATATTTTTTCATATATTTATTTGCCATTTGTATTTCTTAATCTGAGAAATGTGTATTCATCTCTGATGCCCATTTTTAGATTGGGTCTTTGAACCAAGACCCTGGGGGCCTGATTTTTTTCAGTTCTTTATATGGTCTAGATAAAAGCCCTTTGCCTGAGAGACAGTCAGCTAAATTTTTTCCCACTCTGTGAATTTTCTTTTCACTTTGTTCATAATTTACTTTGATGTACAGAAACTTTTTAATAAGATGAGATCCCACTGGTTGATTCTTTGAAGTGCTTCCCTTGCAGTTTGGTTTTTGCTCACGAACTCTCTGCCTACCCCTATATATTCAAGATTTCTACCTACTTTCTCTTCCAGTAGATTTAGTGTTTCTGTTTTAATATTTAGATCTTTGATCCATTTTGACTTTAGTGCATGGTGAAATACATAGGTCTAGTTTTAGTATTTAGTGGAAAGCCAGTTTTTCCAGCATTATTTACTAAAGAGGTTATTTTTCTTCCAGTGAACATATTTGGCCCCTTTGTAAAAGATAAAATGGGGAAGTGTGTTTGTAGTTGTGTTTGCATCTTCTAATCTGTTCCACTGATCCTCAGGTCTTTTTTGCCAGTACCATGCTAATTTTATTACAGTACATTTACAGTATAATATCAAGTCAGGTATTGTGATGCCTCCTGCCTTGCCTTTGTTGCCCAGGATTACCTCTGCTATTCTGGTTCTTTCCTGGTTCCAGATGAATTTTAGGAATGTTTTCTTCAAAGATGAGGTATACTAGTGATATTTTAACCGGGATTGCATTGAATGAGTACAACAATTTTGGAAGTATGGTCATTTTCACAATTTTGGTTCTTCCTGTCAATGACCAAGGAATATCTTTCCATTTTCTGAAATCCTCTTTGATCTCTTTTTTCAGAGTGCTGTAATTTTCAATGTATAGATCTTTTATTTCCTTTGTTAGATTGATCCTACATATTTCATTTTTGGGTGCTGTTGTGAAGGGTGTGGTTTCCCTAATTTCTGTCTCAGTGATTTTGCTGTTTGTGTGCAGGGATACTGTTGATTTTTGAGAGTTGACTTTGTATCCAGCTATGCTACTTAATTTGGTTATTAATTCTAGAAGTCTTTCCATGGCATTTTTGGCATGTTCTATATAGAGCATCATGTCATCTGTGAATAATGATAATTTAACCTTTTCCGTTCCTATCCTTATTCCTTTTATTTCCCTCTCTTGTCTAATTGCTCTAGTTAATATTTCCAGAACTATATTAAGTAAGACTGGTGGGAGTAGACATCCTCGTCTTGTTCCTAATTTTAAAGTGAAATCTTTCAGGTTTGTTCATTTAATGTGATGTTGGCTATTGGTTTGTCATAGATGGCTTTTGTCAGAGTGAAGGAAATACCATCTATTCCAATTTTCTGTAGAGTTTTATCATGAATGAGAGTTGGACTTTTTCAAAAGTTTTTTCTGCATCTATTGAGATGATCATGTGATTTTTGTCTTTGGCTCTGTTGATATGGTGTATTATGTTTATTGATTTGTGTATGTTGAATCATCCCTGCATTCCTGGGATGAATCCCACTTGACCATGATGTATAATCTCCATGATGATTTTCTACATTCTGTTTGCTAGTGTTTTATTAAGGATTTTTGCATCTATATTCATTAGGGAGATTAGCCTGTCGTTCTCTTTTTTGGTTGGGTCTTTCTCTAGTTTTGGTATCATAGTAGTACTTGCCTCTAGGAATGATTACGGAGAATTCCTTCCCTTTCAATTTCATTAAAGAGCTTGAGCAGCGTTAGCATTAAATTTTGTCTGTTTCTTATAGTATTCAGCCATGTATCCATCATGACCTGGCTTTTCACTACTGGTAAGTTTTTATTATATTTTCAATTTTATTAATTGACATTGGGTTATTCAGAATTTTTATATCTTCTTTATTCAGTTTTGGTAGCTCATACATTTTTAAGAGTCTGTCCATTTCTTCTGTGCTTTCCAACCTCGGCAAGTAAAGATTTTCTAAGTAGGTACAGATGATCTTCTGAATTTCCACAGGGTCTGTAGTGGTTTCTCCCTTCCCATTCCTTATTGCATGAATTTGAGTTTTTTGTTTCCTTTTATTGATAAGGTTGGCTAAGGGTTTATCAATTTTGTTTATTCTTTCAAACAACCAATTGTTTGATTCATTAATTCTTTGTATTATTTTCTTAATCTCAACTACATTAATTTCTGCTCTGACCTTTATCATTTCCTCCCTTCTTTTGTTTTTTGGTTTTTGTGGGGTTTTTTCCGGGGGTTTTTTTTTTTTGGTTTTTTTGGTTTTTTTCTGGTACTGGGAATTGAACTCACGACCTTGTGCTTGCCAGGCAGGCATTGTGCTGCTGAGCCCCAGCCCCCTCCCTTCTTTTGGCTTTGGGCTTAACTTGCTCTTCTTTTTCTAGAATCTTAAGGTGTAGCATTTAGGTTGTTTTTTTGTGCTCATTCTGTTTTCCTGATGTGAGAATTCACCACTATATTTTTCCTTTTTAGGACTGCTTTTGTTGTGTCCCATAGGTTTCTCTAAGTTGTATTTGCATGTTCATTTCATTTTAGATATTGTTTAATTTCTTCTTTAATTTCTTCTTGACCCACTGGTTTTTCAGGAAGGTGTTATGTAATTTCCATGTGTTTATGGAGTTTTTGCAGGGTTTCTTTCCATTAAATTCCAATTTCATTACACTAGGTCAGATAAAATGCATGGGATAATTTCAATTCCTTTCCACTTACTTAAGCATGCTCTGTGGGCTAGTATGGTCCGTTTCAGAGAATGTCCCATATGCAGCAGAGAAAAATGTGTATTCAAATGTTGGTGGGTGGAACACTCTGTAAACTTCTATTGACTTTGCTTGTTCACAGGTTTGGTTCAGTTCTGTTATTTATTTGCTGACTTTTTGTCCAGCTGATCTATCTTTTCATGACAATGGGGTATTAAAATCCCCTGTTAGAACTGTGTTATTGCTTATGTGATTTTTCATGTCTATTAATATTTGTCTCATATAGTTGGGTGCTCCCATATTTGATGCATATATATTTATGATTGTTATCTCTTCCTCTTGAAGTTTTCCCTTAACAAGTATGTAGTGAGCTTCTTTATCTCTTTTGCTCATTCTTGGTTTGAAGTTCAGCTATTCCTGCTTTTTTCTGGGTTCCTTTTGCATGGAGTATTATTTTCCACCCTTTGACTTTAAGTCTCTGAATTTTTTAAATTAATGTGTTTCTTGTGTACAGCATATTGTTGGGGTTTGTTTCTTGATCCATTCTGTCAGTCTGTTTCTTTTCATTAGTGAATCGAAGCCCTTCACGTTTATGGTTATAACTGATATGTGCTGGCTTCTCTTAGTCATGTTGCTTTCCTGCTGTTGGTTCTCATTTTCTCTCTGCTTAATTGTTTCCTCTGCTTGGTGATTTCTTTCTTTTGTTGTTTTTGGAATTGTGGTAATTTTTGTCTCTGTCTGGAATATCTTTCAGTACCCTTTGTAGCATTGGTGTGGTGGTCATGAATTTCTTCAGTTGTTCTTTTTCATGGAAATATCTTATTTCTCCATTAATTTTGAAAGGTAGTTTTTTCAGGGTAAGTGGATTATTCTAAAATAAAAGAAATTTCCATTGATTTCTTAATCCAAAATATTTGAGCCACATGCTATATGAGTCCAACTGTATGACATACTAGAAAAATCAAAACTATAGATTGTTAAATATTTATGGTTCCTAAGTGTTACTTGGGAGAGAAGGATGAATCTGCATAGTACAGAGGGCTTTTCACTGGATTTTTCTGTATGATATGTAATGGTGGATACATGTCATTATACATTTTTAATTCCTATGGACTATACAACACTAGAAATGATATATAATGTGAACCATGGACTTTGATTTTTAAAGATGTGTCAATGTAGAGTCATCATTTGTAACAGATGTACCACTCTGGGGGGGATGTTGACAGTTGGGTAGATTTGTCCTGTGTTGAGGCAAGAGTTGATGGGAAATCTCTGTACATTCCTCTCCAGTTTTCTGTCATCTTTGAACTGCCCAGAGAAGCCTTAGGACTGCAAATGATGCTGTTCTTTGGCATAAAGATTTTCCAACTCATTTTTGTCTTTGTACTCTGAAGTGAAGAAGAGATCATCCAGAGGTGATCTTGCTTACCTTGCTTACCTTGAACACATGCAAGCATGTGTTTTAAGATGCTTCTCTGTCTGAACCTGTTTTTCTTTAGAATAAATAAAGAGTTAAAATTTCTACATTCCATTTAATGTTTCAGCTGCAGAGAAACAGCTGAGTACCTGAATGTGAGAGCTCTAAGGCACAGTGAGCAAGGGCAGCCAACTGAAAGTGTGTGCAATTCTACATTTCTCTTCCAAAAAGCAGGGGAGCAGGAAAGTGCAGGGCATTGCTTATAGGCAGTTGCCTAGTTAGGTTCCAACCTAACTGAGAGAGATCCTGTGGCCAATCTGGATGAGAGGCACACATGAATTAAAGAACAATGGTATTTTTAGTGCCATTCAATGCTACCCTCACCTTCCACTAATGTGTCTTCTTCATTTCTTAATTTAATTCTAGTATGTTACCAGTTTTAGTAAGCTTTCTGTCACTATCACAAGACACCAGATATAATCAACTTACAAAAAAAAATTATTGTGACTCACAGTTTGGTGGGTCCAGTCCATGATCAATTAGTACCATAGCTTTTGGGCATGTGGACAGGAAGAATATTGTTTTGGGAGTATATATACAACAAAACTACTCACCTCAGAGATAAGAAGGAAAAGATAAGAGTAAGGGGCTCAGAGTGTACTATCTTCTTTGAAGCATATCTTCAGTCATCTAAGGACTTCTTTCTATGTTCCATCTCTTAAAATTCCGAATTTCCCTATAGTGCCACCATGAAGACCAAGCCTTTAACACATCAAATTTATGAATTTTTTTAAACAATCAAAATCCTGACTTCTGAAATCCCTGGGTGATAAGTAGTTGGAAACCTATGTGATTTTCAAAACACTCTTGTCAACCTGTTAACATATGGTAAGTTTTAGAACAATTTCTGAAGAGACTGTTGATTATCCCCAAATGGGTTCTTTTTTGAACACATGGCTGAACATAATTTTTAACATTCCTCACAAGCACTAGTGAGTAGGTTACCAGTGGTGTCAGAGACAAAGATATATTTGAGTCTTCTATGTCACATATTTAAAGGCAAATCCCTTTCTCTGGAAATCCACCTTTCCTTATCTCCCTAATTCTCACTAGCTTTAAATAGTTATGAAGTTTCAAAACAGCTAAAAAAAAATATGACATAAATGTGATTTAACAAAGTTTATTCAAACAAGGAAAGTTTCTAGAACTAGGCAGCATTCCAGACAAAGTTGGAAAATGGAGATTCCATCCCATTCAAGAAAGAATGGTTATTATCAAGAAATCAACCAATAATAAATTCTGGTAGGGATGTGGGAAAAAAGGAACCCTCCTCCACTGTGGGTGGCAGTGTAGACTGGTGCAACCACTGTGGAAATCGGTGTGGAGATTCCTGAAAAGTCCCAAGTTAGAGATTCCATTTGACCGAGCTACTCCACTTCTTGGTATCTTCCAAAAAGAATTAAAGCATCATACTACAGCAGTATATTCACACCCATGTTTATAGTGGCAAAGTTAATCACTAAATATTGAAAATAGCCCATATGACCATCAGTGAATGAATGGATAAAGAAGTCTTGGTTCTTTAACTCCCAGGAAGATGAAGAATGGTAAACAGCAGACAAACAGCCTTTTTGAGATTTGCTCTAGACTGTGGAATATAGCAATATGAGGAAAAGAAGATGGGAAATGGGTTCCAGGAAACCAGCAAGGATCTGAAGCCACAGTTAAAGACCATAGGGAGAGCAAAGAAAAAGACCTCAATCAGAAGAAGGTGGTAAGTGGTGCTTTTCTGAGCCTTGACTTGTGTGGGAGGAATAGATGACCTGCAGATGCATGGTGATTACTGGTGATCCCAGAGGCCTCCATGGAGAAACCCACCAGTGGAACAGAGCAGTGGATACAGCAAACTGTAGTGGCTGGGAAGTTATCCAGGTTCAGACATCCACCTGGGAGGAAGATTGGCTGGTCACCATTTTGGAGAGTGCCCAACTGAACTTCAAAACTCAGAGCAGCTGTGGGATGCTCCAGTGAGAGCAATGTTTAGTAGATCCCAGTGTCAGCATGAGGCAGAACCATGTTGAAGTTAGCAGGAGTTCAAGGAGTCAAGTTTGAGAGCAGGGAGCTGAGTTCAAGATGCTAGAAGACACAGGAGAGGTGCAGTCTGAATAAATAGAATTCTAACCTCACAGCTAGAAACTAGTCTCATCTTCAGTGGAACTAAAGGTGTGGCATGCTGGAATTATTCATTACCCCACCAAAAATATAAGATTCCTTGCTGGGATTAATCAACATGGATCTGGGCTCCGTCTGCCAACTCTGTCTACCAGTAACAGCATAGAAACACCTTGAAGTGGGCAATTTTTTTCTTCTTTTTTGTTTGTTGTTTTTTTTCTTGATTGTTCTTGTTTTTATGTGACTGTAAACATCATTTCTAGTTAATGTTGTGGTTGTTGTTCTCTTCTGTTCTTGTTTTTATTTGTTCCTCTTCTCTTTCCCTCCTGTCTTTTTCACTGGTTTCCTAAAGTTTGCAGATTCTTCCTTTGTCCTCCAGCCTTGCTTCTAATCTCCTCCTCCTATTCTATCTCTCCACTTTTCAACCTAACATATTTTAAATTCCCCCCTGAAGGTAAAATTGCCATACTGAGGGCATATTTGCTGTTTAGAATTTTCTGGTTTGTTTCATATATTATTATATAAGCACAAATATGGTTCATATGGTTAAAGGTGGTAATTTAAAGGTTACCACAGTTTATCATTTTCTAGGCTGTGTTGATGTTAATTTTTTGCTGACTGTACTACTTTAGACAAGGGGACATAATTGTTCTAATCAGTTGTTCTTCCTGGTGTGCCAAGACTGAGATTGTCTAAAGGTCATAAATAATACTATAGGCCTGTGCCAAAGAACCAGAGGCTAGGCAAAATAGGCAGCAATTTCTCATTCCCAATAAATTGAAAAAGAAGGGTCATGCAACACACAAAAAAAGCAAAATCCAGCTACACCTGGAAGACATCTCTGAGAAGCAGACATTTCCTAATGGTATTAAATACTAACAATAAAGCTACCTGCCATAGGCAATTTACAAGCACCAACCCAGGAATTAAACTAAAAAAAAGTATATGAAATTTGAAGGCACTTAAACAAGGTACAAACCCAGACTTCCAGCTTGTGAAAGGCAAACCCAGGAGGCAATACATGGAAAAATACAAAAGCCATGAACCTGGACTCTCTGAAGTAGTAATGGTGGGAGTAAGATAAGCAGTTAAATGAAGCTCCTAGAAAAAATCAAATCAGAAATAATTTCTCAGATAACTACAAAAATGGTGACCATGAAAAAAGACATGCTAAGTCACTGTAGAGCAGATACAGATTTTTTAAAAAAACAAGAGTTTAGGGGAATGATGGAAACTATGAATGCCCAATACAGGAAAAAAATAAAATGCATGAAACCAATTCAAACATATATCTATGAAATTAAAAATTCCATTGAAAGTATATACAACAGAATGAACCACCGTGTGGACAAAATCTCAGGTATGGAAGATAGAATTGTGGCTACAAATTGTGAAAAGAAAGATTTCTTAAAAAACAAAGGACCATGAGAAATCCATCCAGCAGCTGCTAGATGATGTAAAGAAGAAAAATGTAACGTTCATCAGAGTCAATGTAAAAGCAAGAGATAGCTCAAGTGACATTAAAAAAAAAAAAAAAAACCTGTTCTAAGATATGATAGCAGAAATCTTCCCTGGCAAGGAGAAAAAATTTGATATACACTTAAGTGAGGCATATAGAACTCCAATTAGCTATGACCAAAATAAATCTGTACCGAGACACATAATAGTCAAGATTCTAGAAATTCAACACAAAAACAGAATGTCAAAAGTTGTGATATAAAAGAAAGAAATCACCTATAAAGAAAAGCCCATAAGAATAAAGCAGACTTCTTAATATAATCCCCAATTCAAAGAGAGCTTGGTGTGAAGAAGTTCAAGCCCTAAAGATGAACAACCTCCATCTCAGAGTGCTGCACCCCATAAAAATATCTTTCAAAACTGATGGAGAAATAAGATACTTCTATAACAAAAAATTCCTGAGGAAATTCATGAACATGAAACCAGCACTCCAAAATGTTCTGAAGGACATTCTAGAAAGAGATAAATCCATGAACCCTGACAGAATGAATGTTCCAGGTAATGAAAACAATTAATTGGTGGCAAGGCACAGCAACAGAAAAATAATATTAGAAAGATAAGTCAATACATATCAGTTATAACCATCAATGTTAATGGTTTCAATTCACCAATCAAAAGAAACAGACTGGCACAATGGACCAAGAAGCAAGATCCAACAATATGCTGAATACAAGAAACACAAAAAGAAATTCAGAGACTGAAA
>NW_004955403.1:21028582-21033638 GCF_000276665.1 Chinchilla lanigera
ATCTCCCTAATGAATATATATGCAAAAATCTTCAATAAGATACTTGCAAACAGAATGCAGCAAATCATCAAGATTATACACAATGATCAAACAGAATATAGCAAATGATCAGAAGATTGCACATCATGATTCATTCCATGGAAGCAGGGATATTTCAACATACACAAATCAATCGATGTAGTATACCACACGAACAGATCCACTGACAAAAATCAGACAATCATCTCAACAGAACCAGAGAAAACATTTGACAAATTCCAACACCCATTCATGATAAAATTCTACAGAAAATTGGAATAGATGGTATACTGATTACTTTTCTCTTTGCTGAGACAAAATATCTGACACCAAAAGTTAAAGAGGAAACAGTTTATTTAGCTCACAGTTTGTGGAGGTTTCAGCCCATAATTGGCTGGCTCCAAGGCAGGGTGGCATGGCAACCATTCATGGTAACAGAAGACACCAAAATCAAGAGCCAAAGGGAAAAATAAGCCTCTTCCTGCCCCTTTTTTCATACCCAGACTGCTGAGATGAGGACAGTACCAATCCAATTAGTGAGTTGAAAGAAATAACCCATCCTTAATTCCATCATGCTTAATCCCAGAATTGAACCACAAATCAGTCACAAACTCTAGAGTCAGCTATCTCTGAAAAAACCACACCTAAAAGTGCACAAGGTTTAAGGGGGACATTAGACACAAACCATAACAGATATTCTTTACCTCAATCTGATAAAAGCCATCTATGGCAAGTGAACAGCCAATATCAGAGTAAAAACACAAACACTGAAAGTTTTCATTCTAAAATCAGGAATAGGGGGCTGGGGATTTAGCTCAGTGGCAAAGCGCCTGCCTGGCAAGCACAAGGTCATGAGTTCAGTTCCCGGTACCGGAGAAAAACCAAAAAAAAAATAAAAAATAAAATCAGGAATAAAATAAGGATGTCCACTGTCACCACTCTTATTCATTATACTCCTGGAAACATTAGCCAGATCAATTAGACAACTGAAAAAAAGGAATAAGGATAGGAAATGGAGAAGTTAAGTTATCATTATTTGTGGATTACATGATACTCTACACTGAAGACTCCAAAAGTTCCACCAAAACACTTCTAGATTTAAGAACCAAATTCAGTAGCATGGCTGGATACAAAGTCAGCACTCAAAAATCAATAACATTCTTGTCCACAAATAATAAACTCACTCAGAGAGGAATTAGGAAATAATACCTTTCACAATAGCATCCAAAAAAAATGAAATATATAAGAATCAAACTAATGAAGGAAGTAAAAGACCCTTACATTGAAAACAACAGTACTTGAAAAAGGAGCTCAATGAGGATATGAGAAAATGGAAAGTTATCCCTTGCTCTTGGGTAGAAAGAACCAATGTAGTAAAAATGGCCATATTTCCAAAATTATTATACAGATCTAATGCAATCCTGACCAAATTACCAACAGCATATGTCACAGACTTAGAGAAAACAAAGCCAGGCATAGTGGCACATGCCTGTTATCCCAGCACTCAGGAGGCTGAGGCAGGAGAATCATTGTAAGTTTGAGATCAGCCTGGGCTACAAAGTGAGCTCAAGGCCAGTCTGAACTGCATAGCAACTGCCTCAAAAAGACCAAAAAAATTTTAAAAATACAATTAAAGAAAACAATCCTAAAATTCATTTGAAACCAAAAGAGACTTAGAAGAGCAAAAGCCATTCTGGGCAACAAAGGCAAGGCAAGGAGCATCACAATCCCTGACTTGAAATTACACTAAAATACTACTGTAATAAAAAGAACATGGCACTGGGAAACAAACGAACAAAAAAAAAAGAAGCAGACCTGAGGATCAATGGCACAGATTAGAAAATATAGAAACAACTTCAAACACACTCAGCCACTTTATCTTTGACAAAGGAACCAAATACCTTCACTAGAAGAAACATAGCCTTTTTAATCAATAGTGGGGGAAAAACTGGCTTTCCAAATGCTGAAGATTTAAACTAGACCCATATTCCTCACCATGCTAAACTAAAATAAAAATGGATAAAAGTCTAACTATTAAAACAGAAACAATAAATCTGCTGGAAGATAGAATAGACAGAACTCTTGAAGACACTGGTATAGGCAAAGACTTTATGAACAGAACCCCAACTGCACAGGAAATATCACAAAGCAGCAATAATTGTGATCTCATCTTATTAAAATCTTTGACACAGCTTAAAAAAAAAACATCAACAGAGTAAAGAAACAACCTACAGTATGGAAAAATATTTTGCCAGGAAAAGGACTAATACCTAGAATATATGAAGAACTCACAAAAATCAGATCCCCCCAGATTTAAAGACCCAAACTGGGCAACTGCAATGAATAGACATTTCTCATAAGGACAAAGAGCAAACAAATATATGAAAAAATGTTCAACATCACTGGTTATTTGAGAGATGCACATTAAAACAACACTGAAATTCCATCTCACTCCAGGAAGAAAGGCTATCATCAAATGCTGATGCAACTGTGAGGAAACAGGAACCCTCCTCCACTGTTGGTAGGAGTGTAGACTGGTGCAACCACTGTGGAGATCAATGTAGAGATTCCTCCAAAAATTAAAAGCAGAGGTTCCATTCAACCCAGCTATTCCCCTTCTTGATATCTTCCCAGAAGATTTAAAGACATCATACAACAGCAATATATGCTCACCAATGCTTATAGCAGCACAATTTCTAAGAACTGAATCTTGGAAACAGCCCAAAATCCTATCAACTGATGAATAGATAAAAAAGATGTAGTTTTTTTTAATCCTATGGCATGTTAGTCAGCTAAAGAAAGGATAAGCTTGAGACATTTCTAGCTAAATGGATGCACCTTGAGACCATCCTCTTAAGTGAAAGAAATTGAACACACGTGTTTACTTCATTATTTCTCTGGTGTGAGAAATCAAAAGTGTAAATAAAGACCAAAATGTATAATACATATTAAAATGAGAAGAAAATGCTCAAATGAGAGGGGGAACAAGGGAGAGGTAGAAAAAAGGAAGGGAAAAGAAAAAAGAGAAAGAAAAATTGGAAACAAACCTTTGTAATTCTGGAGGGCAAGAAGTGTTGAAGGGAGGGGAGAGGAATGAGGAAAAAATAAGGTGAAATCACAAGCTCAGAATAATCAGACAGAGGAAGTATGGCTTGGGGAGCATCATAGACAGGTTACTGTGAAACATAGAGACACTGACTTCTGCAAGAAATCAACCTCTCAGAGCCACTTGCCAAATCTAAATAAGTGGACGTCTCCCTTCTGAGCTCGTGTCAATATTAAATGTGCTAAAAAAAAAGAGAGATTAAATGTGCTGGTGTGTATGAGGCATTTAGAAATGTTTACTAGAAAGTAAGTGATTACAGTTCTAAATGCATATTCTATTATGCTATACTATATATTCCTATCTGGATTTAAGGAAACTGATAAAATATTCCAAAGTTTAAAAATTTTTTTTTCAGAAAGTCCCACTCCATCACATGTGCAGATTACTTCTGTAGCCAGAGAGAAGAAGGTTACATAGAGAAACAACCTGCCTGGCTGCCATTGGCATCTGCATGCATGGGTATGGTGTAATGAGATACTTGCCTCATGTAGACATGGTCTGATCAATTGGCAGCCAGTGACTGGCTGATGCTCAACTACTGTGACTGGCTGATATTCAGTCCGAAGGGTATATCCTCTTAGGGTAGGTTACAACTGCTTTACACATAAAGTTAAGGTGCAGTCTACTAGTTACAGAGGCTACTTTGGTCTGTGGTGTTTTTATGCACGTAGGTTTAGGACAAACAACTCAGTTAATGAAACCATGTTCTGGGGTGGTACAGACACTCCACCAGCCTCAGTTACTGCATGATTTTGTGAACAGATGCCACTTATTTACCATAGATAGTGACCAGAGAAAAAGAGAAAATTCTCTGTTATTTCATTAGTATGTAAGGTTATCATTGTTACAGTAGCTGACATTTTTCCTACTGTAGGAACAGCATCTACCCATGAGATAACTAACTTCAAATAAATGTGTGCTGCTTTCATAGGATTGTATTGTCCCTACTGAAAAAAAGAAATTTGCCCTCACTTTCAGTTTTCTTAGATTATATAAGATCCCTTCAGCTCTTTGATCCCCCACTGAATCCCAGTAAGCATGCAAAACAGTTGCTGCTCAGCACTGATGCAAACGGATGGGACTGCTGTCCTTTCCTTTGTTTCCAGGCATGCAATGCTAAGTTCTTTAACTACAAATTTCCCACACAGTGCTTTTCCTCTCTGCAGCAGTCTTCAAGACCTGATTAGATCGCAATAGGAGAAAGCAAAAGTCATATTGAGCCTTTAAAAAAAACTAACTTTCAAAAGTGCTAGCTGGGCATGGTGGCACATGCCTCTAATCCCAGCACTGGGGAGGCTGAAGCAGAAGGATCGCCTCGAGTTTGAGGCCAACCTGGACTACATAGCAAGAACCTGTCTCAATAAAAAGTAAAAGAAGAAGAGGAAGGACAGAAGGAGGAAGAGGAAGACAAGGAGAAGGAGGGGAAGGAAGAGGAGGAGGAGGAGAAGGAGGAGGAGAAGGAGGAGGAGAAGGAGGAGGAGGAGGAGGAGAAGGAAAAGAAGGAGAAGGAGAAGGAGAGGAAAAAGAAATTAATTACTTAAGGTGCTCCAACTCCTGATCATTTTTGACTTGATCTACCATTTTTTTTTAACATTCAAAATGCTTCTGTCCCACAACACATTGACTTTACTGCATTATACCAGGTTGCCAGGGGCATACTGATGGACAAGTCCATTCAGCAATCCACAAATTCTCAACTACATTGAGAAAAGTATTGATATTCCGAATCCAGTGTGATATTTGGTTTGAAATATCAGTGCTGCTCTCTGGTTACTTAATAACCAAGAATATAAGTTTTCCATTACACTGGGCTTTAGGACCCTATACTTTGTGTCAGAAAAACTTAGGGTTTTTGCTTTATTTTTTTCTTTTGCTGGTCAACAAAATGTAAAATAGAGAACAAGTGAAAGGAAACTCATACATGGTGTTATG
>NW_004955403.1:21034263-21074997 GCF_000276665.1 Chinchilla lanigera
CATTTGTTTATCTTGTATTATATCTGTTCCTCTAGTAAACCCTGACTGATACACATGGGAAGGAAAAAATTCATCTGCTGTAGCATCTTATTCCTTCCCTCCTGTAACTTTTTTCTCTTATTAATTCTTTATGAATTTGATACCATTAAAATGCAATGATCCACCTTAACTGCAAGGAATACACTCCAACACGCCATCAGATGCCTGCAGTCAACCACAGTAATGAATCTTATAGGTACTATTTTTCTTACATATACATAGCTATCATAAAGTTAGATTTTTAAATTAGGCACAGTAAGAGATTAACAAGGGTAAATGGTAATAGAATAGAACAATTGCACTATAATAGAAGTTATGTAGATGTGGCCTATCTCTCTCCGTCTCTGTAAATACCATATTGTACTTTCAAATTTTCACTTAAAGGAAGGACTTTATGGCTTCTCTTCGGCATAGCTGAATTGCCAATAATATTACTCATGTGCTCAGTGGCCATCATTAAGTAAAAGAAGGATTGCTCAGACACAAGCACTGAAATACACAGCAGAAGAGTTACACGACAGCTACACACAAGACAGCCGTCCGGCGATAAATGGTGGGCTGTGTATGGAGCATGCATGGGACAGGCAAGCATGACTCACACCCCAGGCATGAAAATGAAGATTTCATTACACTACTCTGGAAATGTGCAATTTAAAATTTATGAACTGCCTACTTCTGGAATTTTCTATGTAATATTTTTGGTCTACAGCTGAGTGTGTGTAACTGAATCTGACAACTGAAACCGTGGCTGAGGGGAGAGCACCGTGGAGCACCGCTGCCTGCTGTTCCGGTAGCCACGGTCTTCACTCAAATGCTGCTTCAAGAGCTCACTTGATATTCTTCCACTTTCCTGCTCTGCAGCCTGGTGAATTCTCTTCAGATGACACTCAACTACGGGTTTCTTCTAAAGCTCAATCGATGCTTCACCCTTAATCTTTAATTTTTCGTGGAATAAAATGATGCTGTCATATTTCTTTAGGATCTATGTATATAATGATTGCTGCAAAAATTCTCTTTCCAACCCCAGTCAGCAGACTACAGTATTCTCTATCCTTAGTGCTCAGGAGCTAACTGTTCTCTCCATGTTCATGTAACATAATTTCACTCCAACTCAAATGTTCAATCAAACTGGGTCCTTCAACTGATTCCTACTACAGAACTATGAACCCTTGACAGAAATGTGGCCCTGGGCAACTTCTTTAATACCAGAACTTCTAATAACAGAAATGAGGCACAGTATCTGCATGTGTGCTTAATAAACATGAGCAATTATTGTCTATCAGACATGTCACCATGAGATTATAATGCTATCAGAGAAAAAATACATTTGCATAGAACATATTTTAAATCCCAGGTTTTCTCCTTGCCTTCGTTTCATAAACACACAGAGAAGTTTCACAGCAGTGCTTTGAGATACTCCAAGGAGGCTGCTTCTCCAGGCATCAGGCTGTGGGGCTCAGCCATCAGCGTCAGCCCCCACAGGGCCAGACTTCCAGGGAAAGGCTAAGGATCTGGACCCAAACACAAAGCTGGGGCTGGAGATATAGCTCAGTGACAAAGTGTCTGCCTGGTGAGCTCAAGGTCATGAGTTCGATTCCTGGTACAAAAAGTAAATTAAAGCCAAGAGACTACCCATGAAGTGAAAGATAAAGGTGTAGGAAGTGAAAGGAGGCACGTGGAACACAATCTGATTCCTAGCAGCAAAACACAATTGGCCTTGTGATGTGGACCGTATGTCTTCAACAGCTTCTCTGAGCTTCTTCCCTCCAGGGGCCAATAAGAATAAATCAAATCATTTGTCCAACTCCTAAAGTTAATAAGAACATCTTTGTAATTCACTGTGTAGCAGATATTTTATTCTACAACTATGATGATAATTAATTGTGGGGGCTGGGGATTTAGCTCAGCAGCATAGCGCTTGCCTGGCAAGGCGAGGTCATGAGTTCAATTCCCAGTACCGGAAAAAAAACAAAACAAAAAAAATTAATGGTAGATTTGGAGCCAGACCACTTGGATTCAAATCTTGCCTGTTAGCTCTGCCAACCTGGACAAGTTACCACCTTTCCTGACCTTCCTTTCCTCACCAAGAAACTGAGCTAATAACGGTAATTACCTCCTAGGTTGTTGTGAGGGTAAAGTGAGCTAATGTGTTGAAGCATTTAGAATGCTGTGTTCCAAGCTAAGAGTAATGCTAGCGGCACTGGTTCCCATCATTACTATTAACTACTAGCGCTGCATTTCAACACACTGCTTTTCTCGAAGGAACTGTCCCTCTAATGGCAGCAGAAAGCAATTTGAATGTCAGTAATGGAGTCAAGAGCAACCTCTGCCTGATAGTTTGTGTGTGCAGAAGCTGCCATTCAGAGCTGTGCATCTATCAAATGTACTGTGTATGCATGTGCAGGAGTGAATCTTGAAGGCAGGTAGACATGGGTTCAGAAGGTGACATCATAACCAAGTTCCACTGCAGCTATTTTCACTCTCAACTGGCTTATGAACAGATAAAGAACTTTAGACCACACTAAGTAATCGCCTCCACTTCCTCATTCTCAGCAAAGTCCTCTCCCCATTTGCATAGACAGATTGCCCATTGCAAAGAGGTGGATGGAGAAATAGTCCAACATTCAGAGGTTCTTTCACTACCACAAAAATGGGAAGCTTCTATTGACTTGGGAGAAGTTTATCTTCATCGTCCTTCCTTTTGTGGAGACAATGCGTACACTAATGCGAACGGAACCAAAGGAGGTTGCCACTAGGTCTTAAATAGGACTTGAAATGGTGCTCTGAGTGAAGCATAGGCCAGAGAGGGTATGTATGCACCTGTATGTACTCACAGTAGAAAATCAATTCAGATGCGTAATTAGACATTTTCAAACATGATTAGGTTGTCTTTCTAAATGTCACATCCATGCCCCTTTATTTTTTAAGAACTGGAGGGAGATCTATTTTCAGTGTCAACTGGAAGGTGACTTAAATCTATACTATGTACCCCAGGAAGTGCAACCCTTAGGAGCAGCAGCCACCCCAGTAAGTGTTCCTGTCAGCTCAGAGGCTGGAGGGGAAGTCACACTCCCAATACTCTCAAGACCCCAACAGCTAATAAAAAATAAGCAGAAAGAGCTGCAGAGTATGTGCAGTAAACAGGAGGTCACACAACTTGCCAAAGGACACTAGCTGGTTTTTGCCATGGGTAAATGAAGGCCGGTATACCATACAAATCAATTTTTCAAAAGAAGCTAGAAGAGTCTCTATTTTTAGATTAATTTCACAATTTAAAAATTTTAGCAACCAATACAATTCTCAAAGAGATGTATTGCCAAAAACCATACACACACACACACACATACACACACACTAGTCACAAATTTGGAGAAAAGGCCCAAGTGAAGAGGCAGGCAGTGGAACAATTCTCAGGCAGTCCAGTTATGCAAGTAAAGACAGCCATACAGGGAGAAATAAAATCTTTAACTGTTGCTTAAAAACTAAGTTTTGCAACCTGATGTGTTGCCAGGAGATGTCTGGCCTGAAGGAATTAAGAAAGATTTGCCCTGGGCCAGAAGCAGTTGGAGAACAACCTGGGGGATATATTTGAGAAAAAAAGGAGAACAAATTTCATAAATGCCTTGTAACAAGTTATTTTCTTTAAAGATCCTGGGGATTTTCAAGGGCAGCAAATAGATGGTAAAATTCAAAACAGAGAGGAAATTGAGGTTGAGCTATGATGATAAATGAAGTGAGGAAAGTACGAAACAGTTCAGGAAAGGAATCATTCCAGTGCCAGTGAAGAATGCAGAGATGAAGATCTTGAAAGCACAGTTCAATTGGAATATTTTTAAGGGTCACAAAGCCAGGAAAGATGTGCTACCTCGATCTTAAGGGTAACTTCTGCTGAAAGTCAATATGCTAAGCCTCTGCTCCAGGGGTAATCATGTAACCTTAGTTGATGATAATTTTTCTCCTGAAGAAAGTTTTATTTTTGTGGTCTTGATGGATCTCAAGATTTCTATCAACTATATAAACATGTCCAGAGCAGGTTTCATCTCCTCCTCCTTTTCATCTTAATCTGAGTATTCCAAGAAGCACATGAGATTAAATATCCAAGAATTTTGAGGTGGAATACTAATGAAGGCAGTAGTGTGAAGCTAATTGTCGCACAACCTCGTTGCTGCAGGAAACAGTCCTCAGTTTGGATGTGTTCCCACTGTCCCACGTACTACTCCCGCCTTAACCTGTTTCAAGCTTTCAACATGATGTCAAGTTGGTCAGAGATATCCATGGCGCTCAGGGTCCACTGCCAGTGCAATGGCTCCAACAAGCCACTATACCTAGGAGAAACAAGTAAGCAGCTGGCTACAGTCATAACCTAAGTGAAGGGCAAAGGGAGAGAAGGTAAATAAGAACCTGGGAGACTGCCTTGACAGAGCTGCCAATGATTCTGCAAACAAGTTCATCATCAGAAAGGCCATCCTCCTGCCTCAGCCTCCTGAGTGCTGGGATTACAAGACTGAGTCACCACCACTCAACTTCAATTTAAGGATTGAGGACAATACTATATATACTGTTACAAGTTTTGTTTTAAAAAGTTAAAATCTTTGCTTAAGCTCTGAGCTCTTGAGCTAACAATATTTCTCCTCTCTTTTGTATAGATCTAAAGAATTGTTAGGTTCAGCTAAAATTTTATTAGACATTTTAAAGAGTAATTGTTAAAAGTGTTGTCTCTCTCGAGGTGCTGGAAATGTTCTGCTCTTATCTGGCACTGGTTACATCTACTGTTCAAGTTGTTGAATTGCATTGAGCTGGAAATTTATATGTTCTGTTTCTGTGTGTAAATTGTACTTTGGTAAAACCTTTCCAAAAAATGGTTGCTTTTCAGCACAGTTTGGCTTCCTGTGAAGCAGTGTGAATGGGGGTTTAGCAAGTAGATGGTTTGTTTTTTAGGAAAGGCAAGGGAGAAAGCAGGACTGCGGATTTGAGATTAAGGTGCAATGACAGGGTTTCGCCACCACACCCTGGGGGCGCTCTGGAGCCAAAATGCGTTTCAGATTAGCATCATCTGGAGTAGAATTGATTTTATTCAGCCCCAATGCACAGCCACTGGGGTGTCCTTGCAGCGGGTGCTCTTGGGCGTGGTGGCTCTCTGTAGCCAAGAAAGTTGCAGAGTGGACTGACAAAGGCAGTCCGTCTGCTCATGGAATGTCTAGCAAAGAAGACAACCAAGTCTCTTGGCCAGAGGCAGTGCGGCAAAGTACCCACCAGGATGCTGCAAGACCAACGGATTGTTTTGGCCCTTCATTTAAAACTCTATGTTATTACAGTTTTAAAAATCCTTTTGGGCATATTCCTTTAATTCAACACATCTACAAACCAGCATCATTATTTTAAAATCATATGCAGGGTCTGGGGATTTAGCTCAGCGGCAAAAGCGCCTGCCTGGCAAGCGCAAGGTCGCGAGTTCGGTTCCCGGTAGCAGAGAAAAACCAAAAACAAGAAAAATTAATAAATAAATAAAATCATATGCAGCCGGGAACATAGTTCAGTGGCACAAGCGCCCACCTGAATTCGATTCCCGGTACCAAAAAATAAAAAATTTTTTAAAAATTTTAAAAAATCATATGCAGCACATAATTTTTGCTTGCCCATAGAAGTTTAAAATGGGGATTGTCATTCATTTCAAATTTATGCAGGGGCTGGGGATTTAGCTCAGCGGCAAAGCGCCTGCCTGGCAAGTGCAAGGTCGTGAGTTCGGTTCCTGGTACCGGACAAAAACCAAAAAAAAACCAAATTTATGTAGAAGTGATATCTATTAACAGTATTTCCGTGTGGAGCCTTCTGCAAAGTTCCCTTCCCTGGATTTTACTTTGGTTTTATTTTAGCCAGAATTTGACTTACTGACATTCCTCTCTCTCTCTTTTTTCTCCATCTCTCCTCTCTCCCTCCCTTTCTCTCTCTTGTGCGCATGCCAGCCCCAGCCACCTCTTTCTCTGAAAGAGATCAATAACTTTCCCAGAGTGCTAGAGTCAGTACCTTGTACCTGCAAGGCCTGGCTTTACTGCCTTTGCACTTCCTTGCATCTGGTTAACCCAGAATCAGATGTACCAGGAGGCAATGAAACTTGAACTTCAGGTCCCTTTATATGAGACCTTGTGAGATCCTGGATCTCATTTTTTTATTTTAAAGAGAAAAAAAAAAAAAAGTAACAACAATGAAGACAAAAACAAAACAACACAAAAATAAAAACAATACAGGATTTCAAAACAAGATAACAGGAATTAACAATGGATGCTATGTTACATATTATTATCTTCAACGAAGTTTCTCAGATTACCAGCTGTTGGATCTCATTTTGTAATCTGTTAATTGCTATTATTTTTCTTAAATAAAACTCATTTGCATAAGTCTCAGGCCTCACAGAGCCTTGTTCCAGCCAATGAGCTGTCAAGGAGAAAGCCTTGTCAGGACCTTGACCCCTCTCTCTTGCTCTTTCTGCCAAATGGCGGTGCTCACAGCTGGTAGTGACCATGGCAAGCGATACCCTAGCCAGGCTGACCGATTCATGTCTCAGGACATCCTAATTTACTTGAGCACCACCAAAGAAGCACAGTGGTCACAAAAGCTACATCAGCCTGTGCCTGTGCTTTTGGTGCTTCAAGTAGACGCACCGCTGATGATTAGCAGAGTTCATACCCTATCCTAGCAGCCCAGAGCAAAGGGATGCGGCTCCCATGACTGGAAGAATGAAAAATGAGGTTACAACTTTAAAAGTTTTCTATTTTAGTGAATATTTATTATATAACTTTTTAATTCAGTAAAGGGCTACTCACAGGCATGAAGTCAGAAGGACTTGCACGAGGAAGCTATACAATTAGGTATTTCCTTTCCTCTACCTGGATTTTGTGTTGAGGCTTCTTTTGCTCATATAGAAACACCTTCCTGAAAATATTTCAGAGATTTTGGTGCCTACATTTTCCATATTCCATACAAGCTGTCCTCTTCAGAAGGGAAGGGAAAACTAACAAAAATTCATCATTTTCCACACATGAATTGCTTTTATGTGTTCTCACATAATCAGCAAGCAAGTAAATATTTCCCACATTTTTGAAATAGCTAAAGTGATAAGAGTTCAAATAATACTGCATGTGGAAGTTGAAACAGTTTAGGGTGAAGTCAAGCTTTCAAACCAAATTGACTGATTTCCAAACGCAAGGACTAGCCCAGGTCTTCCCAGGACAAAATTTGGGTTTATACTTGCATCACTTCTTGCAAAACCACAGCAGAGTGGAGATCAGGTTCTCTCATTTATCTCAAATCTAGTGTGTCTGCTGCTCTGACGAGAGGAAAACTTTCGGGGGTACCTGCAGGGCAGGGAGAAGTTCCATAGGGAAATGTGCAAACTGTGTGCATGTAGCCACAGAATCTGCAGGGTACTTTCCTGCCTGAAGGAGATATACTTGGGAAATAATTAGAGACACATCCCAAAGGTTTATGTACACTGGTGTTCGTCACAGTGTCATCTATAATAGCTACAAACAGAAAGCAATCTAAATGGTCCACAGCAGGGAGATGATTAAATAAATTAGGAAACATCATATAATGAAATATTAGTTCCATTAAAAATCATATTTTCCAATACAATTAACTTCAGTACCTGCCCTTATATTATTTCAGCATGCTGGAAGACCAAAAAAAAAAAAAAAAAAAAAAAGACTGTAAAGAACGTTACAAGGACAAATAGAAAAATTTTAATGAGTATTTATTAGATAATATCATATCATTTATTATCAGATATGACAAACATAATCTATAAAATGTGCTAATTCTTGAAAGATATACACATATATTTTTAAAGATGTCATATTTTCAAAAAATGTCTAATATGAATAAAGTTGTACTGCAAACATGCACTAATAAAAATAAAAAAGATTACAAAGATAAGGTAAAGATCCTGGAATATAAGCATTACTTATTTTATACCAGGCACATTTCAAGACTTTTTCATTTCCTTACTCTGTGGGACAAACCCAAGGGTGGATGGAGCACATTCTTGTATTAAATTAGTGCCAAGGAGACTTGTAAAGTAATCCGACCAAGGCTTTCTAAGCGAGACAGGCTAAAGTTCAGTCCCCACGGTGGGAGCACCAGGAGACAGTCAGAGTGGGATATTTCACAGAGGAAAGCTACTTATATTTAAGATACACTCGGACAAAAATGTCAAAAGCAAGTAGTCCAGCTGCAATCAGTACAGAGAACACTCGGGGTTCTCGACCCTCAGGACTAAACGCCTCCCCTCCTTCCAGCTAGGTTTGGACACGTGCAGAAGAAAATGGCCATGACTGCAGACTTCACTTTGGTCTTATCTACTCAATAAGAAGCCACTTATAAACTACTGTCTCCTGGAAAAGCTACTACCAAATCAGACAGGGTGGGAGATGGGAGTCGGGGAGGAGACGAGTAGTTAAAAGGGGAAGAGGAGGCACTTGAGCAGTGGTGCCAGGCCCCACTTGGAGCACCACTCATCCTAAGGAAATGGCGTTCTTCAAAGTCCTAAGCAGGGAGGTGAGGCCTGTGGGCAGTGCGGGGTGACCGCGGCAGACACCTCTCAGCTTTCCATTTGGGGGATGCTCTGCTGCTCCTCAGCATGTCTGCCTGGCTTGGTTTCCATTTTTAGAAACCTAAAGGGAAATTTTTCTGATAACCTTTTCATGGTTTTTATGTAAACTCACACAGTGACGAGGAATATAGGTTTAATCTTTCTCATACATCCTGGACAGGCCCAGTGTAGACCATAGAGCAGCAAAGAGTCCTTCAGGATAACTTTGCAGGGGGAGGGGTGCGCAGGCTTGTTTCCTTGACAATATCAACTCTTTGCAGACAAAGAAGAAGAAAATAAATGGCTGTATGACCTATTAAAATGAAATGCAATGTACAATGCATTAAGATGTATTGCCTTTATATTCATTTACCAACAAAAACTGTATTTTTGTAATCAAGGAAGATTTATACCAAATGGTTGGTGTTTGCTTTTGATGATTTGTTTCTTACCTTTTGGATATAAGAAATGAAGAAACAAAAATCTATCAATAAAATAATAAATAGAGCCACAAATCATCAAAAGAGGATGCGCAGTTTCTCCTACCTTACAGATCTCCAATTCCAAGTGTGTGCGATGGAAGGATGCATATGCAAATCCTCAGAAGAGGATTTTTTCTGAGATTCTAAGCCTAGTTTATATCTGCTTCCCTGCCTTTGAAGATGCAATGTTGAAATGAACAAGTTGAAAGAAAGCAGGTCTAGATCAAAGAGAAGAATGAACACAAGCCCTAAAGTAAGCCCTGTTACTTACTGACTTCCGTTTATGGTGCTGTGAGTAGATTAAGAGGTCTGATTATCGATTTCCCCCCAGCCTAGTCTATGACTTACAGACAAAAACTTGTAAACTTTATTTTCCTGAAAATTTTAGCTGTCTGTTTTATGACATTGACTTAGCTTACTAAGAGGAAATAACAGAGCACTCCCTGTGATTGGTGACATTCTGCAATGTGAGCACGGAAGAACTTCAGAGGGAGGGAGAGAAAGAGAGAGAGAGGGCATTCCCCCCGGGATACTGAGGCAGGAGGACGGAAGTTCTAGCCTACCGTAGGAAACAGTGATTTACCAAAACCCTGTCTCAAAATAAAAAATTAAAAAGAGCTGGCAATGAAGTGCAGCGCCAAGGCCTCGGGTTAAAGCCTTAATCCTGGAAAAAACAAAACAGGAGCAAGTCTATAGGAACTGGCCACCACTGAGAATGAGGAGATTTGAAAATGTAGTTTCTTGTAAATTAAGATGGTAAATAATTTTAGGAAACAGAAATGAATAGCTATTTCAATTATGCCTATGTGACTGAGAATGATTTCTCTAACCCGCTACTTACACTATTTTTTAAATTTCTGTATTTATTAAAGCTGAATATTGATTTTCAAAAAAGAACGGGGAGATTTGAAATTGCTGCCACATACAGATCTCTGCACATAGGACAAAGACACATTCAAACTGCACAGTCTGTGAGTCAAATAAATAAAGTCACTTGAAAAAAATGACATATATTTATAAAACTGGCTTCTGAGAATAGGGTTCAGGATAATAAGGGCTATTTCCAGGTCTATTTGGAGTGATCGGCAAATACATGGGGCAGTCTAATAGAGAGCTTGGTTAGAGATGCAGGATAAGCTTTTCTGATTGATGTTGAACTTAATTTCTAATTGACCTTTCATTGTGGGCTTGAATTCATCGACAATCTTGGGGTGAGGGGAAATTCTTTTTCAGATAACCTGATGCAAAAATCTGCAGTGCATTCATCGTCTTTATGAAGAATCATCTGGTGGTCCTGGACCTCCTCAGCAGAGGCTGGGGGCCATGTCCCTCAGTTGTGGTTATTCAGTGAGCAGATGGTAAGAGGGCTTGTGTTTGTGCCTTCATTGGGGAGGCAAGGGGAAAAGATAGGCCTGAGTGCATCTTGGAAAGGGGCTGGAGGGAAACTGTAGATGAGGGACTTATCCGTTACGTTGTAGAAGGCTATATGTCCACACTCGTAGTCTAAGAAAACACCAACCTTATGCACAGGCTCTCGGACATGTTGCCCTTTCAGAGGTGAGGAGACCCACAGACTGTAATCCTCTCCAATTTTTAAACCTATGAGGGAGAAAAGGTCCCCGGGGGGCTTTGGGAGATTCCCCTTTCTGCTCACTGAGTCCTTGCAGATGCCCACTTCCCACTCTGTCTTATTTCCCACTTCCACCTCCCAGTAGTGTCTCCCGCCAGTGAAGATCTGTGCTCCGAGCACGGTGGCAGACTGGTCAAACCGTTCTGGGTTGTCAGGTAGCTGCTGTCTGCTCCCTCCATATCTCACACTTTTCAGATCCTGAGACAGGACGAGGTAGGCATTGGCTGTGGCTGGATCCAGAGTGATCTCTGCTGCAAGAGGAGAAAAGAGTGACTCCTCCTTTGGTACCTATAAGAACCCTCCTATAGATGTGAAATTTAAACTAAGTTCTTGGGACTTAGTCCAGTCCTTTAAATGTGAATTAGATGAGTGCACTGGGGGGGCTTTATGTTGAACAGAATCTCAGAGCGTGTTCCGCACTGTTCCAAAAGGTGGTGAGTGAACTTCCACCCAGAAGCAGAAAAGAGAAAAGTGGTGAATGACATTCAGTCAACCTGACAGCAAGAGAGGAGTCTCTCATAGTGGAATGCAAGTTGCTGAGTTTTCAGGACACTTTTAGCACTCAGGGCTACTTAGCCACAGGAGGCTGCCCTTGCTGTGGGTGTTCACGTCGGCCATGGTTGGCTCTAATTCTTCGGTTTGGATGGGAAAATACAAGGATGATGAGCATTCACTGTGCTCTTTCTAAAGTGCTGAACGTTCACTGTTTATTGTCTCAGTTGTTGCAAGTCTTATTTTCTCTAGTTAATACAGATAAGAAAGCTGGGGTTCTTAAAGACTGGGAGACTTCATCAAGGTGACAGTGTCATGAGGGATTGAACAGCCACTCCTAACCCACACTTTCCGTTGCGCCGTGCTCATATACTTACAGACACAGCACTGGAACTCCCGGCGACAATTCAACAAAGTGCACTGTGAACTGGTGGGGAGCCCCCATCCTGCCCTCTTGGGAGGAGGTCACATGAGAAGCCCCCACTTCCCTGACTCTCAGGTAAGATTAGGTGCACCATCATAAAAGTTCATACTTTTATTTATAAACCAAACCCGAACCATAGCTATTGTCTGTGTGATTGTCTGTCCCTTACTTCTACTGAAAATCCTGTGACAGCAAAGACATTTTTAGTCTCACTCACCTTTGTAAGTAGGTTCAGAGCCCCACATTATAACACTGGGCACATAGTGGACATTTACCAAATATTCGTAGAGTCTCAAGCTCATTCAGCTTTCCTCAGAGCACAGATTGTCAGCAGGGTGAGCTGCAAGCTGAGAACTCACAGTGATCTGTCTTGGCCTTGGCCAGTCTAAATATCTGCAGACTTCTACACAGATAGTTTTTGAATGTTCCCTCAATGGACTTCAGTAAGTTGGCTTTTATCCTAACAGGAACAGAGCGCAAAATGCAGAAAGCTCTGCATGAGATGTGTGTGTGCAAAAACAAGGCTGTACAACATCTCTCACACACACATGTATGCATGTGCATGAGACCCAGGCCTTCTTGGACTGAAAACAAAGCCAGATAGAACATCAGTCAATCATCACTGCTTCGGCATCAACACTGTCTGTGACCCCAGCCTGCTGTTTACTGCTGGCTGATGGTATCTTAACCAACTGCCTATTGTCAGATGGTGAATATTTTATGTCAGGAGAAGCTGCCCAGGAGCTCAGCTATGCATCCCTTAATGCACACAAAGGTTAAGTTTGGAAATCTCTGTAGGTGTGGCATATGGGGTTGACTCACTGCTGAATTTTCTTAGCATCTCCCTCATTCCAGTGATGCGGCACTGACTCAGCTGTGTGGTGGTGGCTTCTGGACACTGAAGCAGCTGTGACTCACTCCTGTAAGACAGCAGATCCTCAGTCCTTCCGTGGCACAGACCACAGGACAAGGTCCCACTTGAGAGTCCATCTCATTCCACCCAATACATCAACAGTCTCATTCGCATCTCATAATCTTCCACCAGCATCAGGTCCCCAGAGTTTACATAACTGAACACAGAGTGAAACCTACCTTTCCAGGGCTCCTCTTATTTCCTAAGGGTATAAAAGAAAGACGGTTAGCTTTTGTTCACTGCCAGCACTTGTTCACTTCCACCACATGTCTATGTGCACATATTCAACATAGTTCTTGGCAAAGTTCCCAGGACCCATTTCTCAGGGTCCTAGCTCACCTTGAAAGGGAGCTTACATGGCAGGGGAAAAAGTTGCCAAGTTCTTCTAGAGATCGTTTGGGTGAACGTGCCATACTGTTCACAATGACTAGAGACTAGTTTGTTCTTTTTCTCATAGCATCATTTTGTCGAGAGAACCTGTTATTAACAAAGGATACAAATAATGGTTTCCTCTTCTGATGCCTCATGGAGCCAGGGATGAGCAGAGGAAAATAGCCCAATGAGAATGAACCAAAGTCTGTGTTTAGTCACAGGAATTTGTTCAGAAGGCAATAAATAAAATAGTGGAATCCTGTGGAATCAGCCCAGGAAACAAACTGGAAGTTGGAGATGGCTCACACAGCTTGCATTTGAAAAGGCTCAGCAGAGGGGCTGGGGATTTAGCTCAGCGGCAAAAGCGCCTGCCTGGCAAGCACAAGGTCATGAGTTCGGTTCCCGGTACTGGGAAAAAAACCAAAAAAAAAAAAAAAAAAAGAAAAGGCTCAGCAGAATGCAGTAGCCAGCACAGGCAGGAGAGCAAACATGGTATGGAAAATACACTCGGCATACAGGACACCCATGTTCTGCCACATACAGCGCTACCTGTTTGACCATTTACCTCGCTGTCATAGATCTGAACTGTTAGATAAGTGCAACTGTACGCCCACTTCATGGATGGCAGTCACCTACAGTCTGCATCACAGCAGTCCTTATCATCATCAGGCCCTTGAGACAATTTAATGTGCCCATTACATAGTAAGTTCTCATTAATAAGCTTAATAAAATACTTGACAATGCTGAGGCTGCTGAGGGAAGGCAGAGAAGGAGTCGCCGTCATCCTGTCTGACTGGGATAGGCATCCTGTCCTTTTCTCACTCCTCCTTCTCAAGACTTTATTGACATAGATGCCAATTCTTTGGCAAAACTAATTTTGGGGCAGAACTTAGTTTTTCAGGTGAGTAAATTAAAATGTTTTACCTATAGCTTGAAAAGGGGGTACTACATTTTTTCCTATAGATTTGTCTATACGATAGTGAATTTTAGCCTCACCTCAAAAGAGTCTAAATTTGAGCTCTGGTACGTGGACTCGATCTGCCCAATCATTTTGCTCAGGTGTCTGACTTGCTGGGTCAGTTTGATTTCATTGTCCTGCAGTTTCGTCAGGTTGTCTCTCTCCTCCTTGTCGAGAAGCTGCAGCTGGAGCTGCTCCTCCTCCTTCAGGAACTGGTGCATCTTCATGTACTCTGACACGACGACCTGTTTGAAAGTCTTTGTCTCTTCCTGCCATCACACATGCACACACACACAAAGAATAACAAAGTTAGGAAGAGAACCCTCCATGCCCAACCCACGGGATGTTTTAATCCTTACAAAGTCCTATGGTTCCACTGGGACCCTTCCTGAAATCTGACACCTAGCACATATCTTCTATTGACTGGCTGGGGGAAGTCTTATGTTTTGAAAATTGTGTGTGCTACAGATAAGGATAATAAACAAAACCAAAATGTCTGTTCCCAGGAGCTGTCATTCTACCGGAAGTATCCAAAACTAAACACAAAAATACAACAGGTGATAATTAATACTATTATTAAAAAATAAAGCCAAATTGAATGAGAAAAAAATATGAAAATGTATTTATTCAAAGGATATTGACTAATGAAAATCAACATTGGATCACATACCAGAAATAAAAATATACATTACAAATAGTCTTAACCATTCAAAATGTATGAGGGGACTCAGATACCCACATTTTTATATCTAATGTTTGGTTCTTTTCTCTGTGAGGCAACATAAAACCAAATCAATGACTAATTTTAGGCATTTGTTCAGGTATAATTCAAACTATTATTTTGCTTATATTCTTTTCTGTTTCTTTTTCATTTGCATTCTCTATTTCCCCCCAAACACTTCTGATATTCCTTTTTAAAAATTGATTTCCATCATATGCCATATGTCTATAAATGTAATTTGTATTTTAAATAAATATAATTAGAGGCATAATAGAGGTATCTTAGGTGCACAAAGAAAGGAAAAATAAATCTGTGTGAGATGGGTAAACTTGAGCTGAGTCATGAGAATCCCAGGCAGGCAAGTACAGGTCGGCAGCCCAAAGCAAGGAAGTACACAGTGCAGGACCAGGGCTGGGAAAAAAAATCGCTTTTCCCCTGACATCTCCTTAAGCATCCCGACTGCCCCTTATTACACAGAATCACATGCAAGATCCAAACTAAGACTGACCCTGACCTTACACAGTATCACTCGCTCCTTCTCATGTGTCAGTACAGCTTGAGCTTCCTTCTTCTTCTTACGCAAAAGACTGAGGATTTCTTGGAGCTTTTCCTGAAATGGAAACAAACTCTATGGCACCTGGGCTGAACACTAGGTCCTGAAGACACACTGAAAACCAATAACTACCAGATGACTTGGACTCTCAAGCAAAGCCCCAAAACAAGACCCACATAAGTTTTGCTGTGGTGCCTGGTAAGGTGGACCCGTGATCGTCACTGATGGAGAATATTGCGGGAGGAAAGGGGTGGGGCAGAGATTTATACTGAACAGCCCATCTTACTTTGTGTTGCTCCTCAGCCTCACTTGAGAGATGCACTCTGTTTATTCCATGACTTTGCGTGGACAAAGTTGTGACACTCTGCTCATCATCAGAGAACACTCGAGTGGCTACCACCATCCTCCCACAGCCGCCTGAATCGTCGTCACTCTGCAGGACCTGGGATCTGAGCTGCCTGCCGATGCTAGCCAGCCTCCCCAGTCTCTCATTGGGCTGGAAATGAGGGCACCCCAAGGTCCTCCAGCATTCAGGGCAAGACAACGGTGTATTATGCTCCTCCCAGTTCTTGAGGAGGCACATCAGACAAAAGCTGTGCCCACACTCAGTGGTTACAGGGCTGCTGAAATAGTCCAAGCAGATGAAGCAAGTGAGTTCTTCCCTCAGATTCTCCATCAAATCTGCTGTGGACATTTTCTCAAGGATGGACATCAGAGTAAGGTCATCCTTCTATTCTTCCTGTGGTTCTGTTTTAAATAACAAGTTGCTGTGCTGTTATTACAGGACACACTTACTCTCTGCTCTGCCTGAGTTCACCCTTTGACATATAAGCTCCCAACACAAAGGCAATTATGACTTAATGTGGAATCCTTTACACTGGGCTCACCAGCAACCATAAACTGTTGTTAAATCTCTCTCAATGCAAGCCACACACAGGATACTACAGGTCTTTACTCCAGACAGAGTTTTTATTTTGAAAGTTGATCGTTGCACACATATAGCACCATAAAATTATTTAAATACAGTGGTTTTGGGCTAGAAGTTTGGGTTTCTTGGTAAATTTGAATGTGTAACAATATATGACTTGAAAATACTGTCTAAATATTTTGAGAAACTGCACAAGTAGAACCTAGTTGAGAACTCATAGAATAAGATTGCCATATGAATTCCTTTTCTCTTTAAGTCCTTTTCTCTGCTTGACCCAAGGCCAATTTCTCTAGTTCCTTATGCAGCACTGTGTATTGTTTAATTTTGTTTATCCCAACGAGAGAGATATTCCATTGAAATAGCCCTTGACTTTAGATGTACAACAGACTCCCAAAGTTGTATTTATTGCTCTGCTCTGGAGAGCACACTGCTCACCTATCTGCCTTCATGGCAAGTATCTAAAATGGCATTCTTCTCAAAAACTGCCTCAAGAGATTATTAGACTAAGTAGGTGATAGAAAGAATTATATCTTAGTATAAATACAATTTTTTCACTTATTTTCACACTTTGAAAATATGTCCAAGGTAGGTATTCTCAAGTTTCTTATCTATTCTTACTGGATAAAAAATAAATGGCATTTTTCTAGACCTGTGAAAAAGTAAATGTACAGAATAAAGATGATATGCAATGAACTCTGTGCCTAGTCCCAAATACCATAAGTTCACCACTCCATGTGCACATGGATCAGCTCTTTCCTGGCCTACCTTCTGCGTGCTGTGCCCCAGCACCCCTTCCTCAGGTCTCACTAGCTTGACCCTCCCACAGAATGCATCTTAACATTTTTCTGTACCTGTCATCTCCAGCTGGGCAAACTGCCATGGGCCTCCATCACTCAAATTATCGATTTTTTTTCTGATATTCAAGGCACCAACTGATCCTTCTTTCCCAGGATGTTGGGTGTTTTTTTTCTCATCTTGAACTTTGAGAAAACAAGTTTATTTCCCCAAAATGCTTCTTTTTCTACCTTCCTTCATCCTAGCCAAAACTTACCTTAAGCAACTCATTGATTCAGCACGTCTTAAACGTATTTCCCTTGCACAGCATTGTGAATTAACTGGGATGAGAACGTAAGTTAAGAAAAAAGAAACCATCAAAGAGAAGAGTCAGATTGTTTTTAATAGGAAAAGAGATGGCCTTGATCACTCAGTTTGTTTCTAGGCTACTGAAGGGGCATAGCATCAAAATATCATCAGGAGTTCATCTCAAGTAAAGGTCTTGAAAAAAGCCCTATGATTCAAAATGCCATCATTGGAATAAGGATCTCCAGTAAGTGTGTTGGTCCCATACAAACCCAGGGGTCCATAACGCTGAGCAGAATCATTAGAATAAACCTGAGGTATGGTCACAGTACATCACAAAGCTGGCATTCCAATTCAGAAGAGAGAGATAAGCATTGTCTCCATTCCAATCGCACTGATCTATTCCATTCTTCTTCCTTCTTCTAAATGCATTCATTCAGTACCCTGGTTTCTCTCCAGAGTGTATAAATCTTTTGCCTTTTACCAAATATATTCACTCCTTTTATAAAGTTCATAACATACTGATTGTTTGTAACAAATTAATTGCCTTATTCATCTGTGATCAGAGTAACTTTTGGCACATCAAAAGGACTTCTCTGTGAAAACATTTTAAATTAACAGGTAGAAAGACCAAAGTATCACGAATCGTAGTCTTATACTTAGCTGGAAGCTAGGAGACATATAGGCCAACTACCTTCTTATAGATGAGGAAGGAAGCAGAGACACAAACAAATCGAGTTGATCTGACACGTGGGTCTAATCAGGACTGGAAAACTCCCAGTCATTCTCTTCTGTCAATGCACAACACTGTGTTTCACATGGCTTATGAGCAGGTGAAAATTCCCAGTCATCGCAAAGAAACGAATCTTGCTCCTCTGTCAGAAGGAAATTGGACAGCTATCATGGCATGAAGCCTACATTCAGTGGCTACCCTCTTAGGAACACAGACTTCTTTACCATCTGTGGTGGACTGACAACTGGTGGTCAGCTTGTAACACCCACCTGAACTGAACCAGCGTGGTGCTGGGTGGGGGAAGCCCACCTAAGGATCATTGCCAACAAAATAAAAAGGAGAACTGAAGAAAAAGAAGAGAAGCTGTTGGGAGCTGTTGGTTCTTTTGGAGGAGCTTGTCATGCTGGCATTCCTGATGAACTCAGCTGTTCTCATCATCGGAGCTAAAGACCCCATTGGCACTGAGAATGGCCACGGTTCACTCGAGGGGAGCTCTGGGCCTTACTTTGTGCATCACTTCCTGGCTCTAGAGGGGAAGATGGTGCACTGTTCAGTGTCTGAGAGAATCTTGTCTCACTGGCTTTCCTTTATGGACTTGGCTGTCATCATCTAAGGAGCTCAGGACCTCATTGTCACTGAGGATGGCTGTGGTACTTTTCGGAGGAGCTCTGGTCCTTACTTTGAGTGTCACTTCCTGGCTCCAGTGCAAATCCCTCAGCCGACCAGCACAGATCCTTCATCCCACTGATACAGACTTTCTAGCTTCCACCACTGACCTTTGGGCCTTCCCAGCACAGATCTGTGAAATAGACTCGCATAAGACATTGTCATGGGCTCTAGGCCTCCAGGTGGACTTGTGAGGGGCATTGTGAAGGGCTCTAGGTTTTCAGCTGGACTCATGCCGGACATTGCCATGGGATCCAGGCCCTCAGCTGGATTCTTTGGGTCTTTAATGTGTGGACAGATCTCCTGCAGTCTTTTGAACTTGACTGTCTGGGTGACTATTAGAAAATAATCTTAGAAAGTATGTGTCCTGTATTGTTTCCCATGCAAAACCTGACCACAACACCATCTTTCTGAGCACACTGACTGGACTGAGTCCATGGATGAAATAAATTCACAGAGTTAAGTTAGCCTTCCCCAAATATATTACATCAACCCTACACTGCTGAAGCTGATTTCTGAGGTCAACAACACATGTAGCTTCTTCCTTAGCCTGTTCCTCATGAGGAGGTGATGGTGGGGATATTCCAGGGGGGTCTACAGCAACAACTGTCACACAGATGTGTGTAGATAGGACATGGAAAAGACAGGAACTTTAAAGATATGTGAGGGCTCATTTGTTGCTGGGAGGCAATGGTGAGATGAGGGCTTATTTGAAAATTATCTTGCATGAATGCCCAGTTTTAAGAATATATCTGTCATTTCATATTAGCATGAAAAAGATGGAGTTTACAATACATGGCTTAAAAGAAGTCGGGATAAGCATCTGGAAAAATAAAGTTAGCTCTCTACCTAACAATTATCCCAATGTGTATTCCAGATGGAGAGAGAGAGAAAAACAGAGAGTGTGTGTACAATCCTCCCCAAGTATGAATTTCTACTTATGTTACTTACTTTCATTTTACTTTTTTACCTTATTTATTATATTACTTTGTGTGTGTGCATGTGCATATGTGCATGTGTGTGTGTACACACTAGATTCCCCACATCCATTCAGCAAGTAAGGAACATAATTATTAAACATGTGGCCAAAGAAGAGAGAAAGTCACAAGAGGTACTAAATGATAACAGGGTAGAAATTTAAAATGGACTGATGAGGGGAGGCATTGTAAATCCTTCTGCAGAACTCAGACACCAAAAAGGAAAAGATTAATAAATATTTTGGAGGGGGTACCAGGAATCGAACTCAGGATCTTATGCTTCCCAGGCAGGCGCTGTGCCACTGAGCTATGTCCCCAGCCTCCAAGATTAATAAATCTGAATAACTAAGACTAAGACTTACATACAGCAAAATAAATGGCCAAATGAATTTCCTGAAATGTCATCCTGGGAAAGAGAATTTGCAACATGTATCAAAGAATTAATCTTAAATAATAAAAACGTCATACATGAAAGTGTATTTAAAATAATATCTCTTACCATTACTACATAGCCACTTAAAAGGTAGTAAATCCAGCTGGGTAGCTGGCAGATACCTGTAGTTCCAGGACTTTGGGAGCTGAGGTAGAGGAACCACAAATTTGAGTACAGTCTAAGAAAATCAGCTTAGCAAGACTCTTTCTCAAAACAAAGAAGATGAAGAAGAAAAGAAGGAGGAGGAGGAAGAGAAAGAGGAAGAGGAGAAAGAGGTGGAAGAAGAAGAAGAGGAGGAGGAGGAGTTTGGGAAGTCCACAGGCCCTGGGTTAATCCCCAAACTTGCTTTTAAAAATCCAGTTAAATACCCTGCCCTGTGAAATCCATCGTATGACCCTAAGGGGGAAATACACGTAGCCTGAAAACAGTTTAGGTATGAATAATAAAAATTAGATTTTTATATGTTTTTATACAAAAATGAAGTCACCCTGTAGATGTCGATAACCGCGTCAGGACGAGAAATCGGCTCCCTTACAGAAGTCCTCCTCTTCTGTCAGCACGCTGCGCTGCCCACGCACGCACACACAGGCACAGGAGAACTGTGGAGTTCCAAGGGACCACACCAGAGCACAGGGATCAAAGCGCACACTGAAAAGCCGGAGTGTATCAGCCTGAAAAGCTCTGCACAGCAAAGGAATAATCAACAGAGTGAAAAGTTTACCTATGGAATGAGGGAAAATATTTGCAAACTATATATCAGATAAGGGCTTAATTCCTAATACATAGAAAGGATTCTTACAACTCAGTGGCAAAAAAAAATCTAAAAACTAATGATCTGATTTTTAAAAGTACTAATTATTTGAACAGACACCACCCATTTCCCCCAAAGAACACATACAAAAAGCCAGTAGGTATGTGAATACATGCTCAACATTGGTGATTATCAGAAAATTTTAAATAAAAAACCACAAGGATAGATCATCTCATACTTTTCAGGAAACCACTATTTTAAAAGAGCAGGCATTTTAGAGTGGATGCAGAGAAGCTGTACTGCTGATGAAATGTGAGTGGTGGAATTGCTCTGGAAAATGGCATGGAAGATGGCTCAAATAATAAAAAATAAAGCTATTATACAAATCCAGAAATCCTACTTTTCTAATTGTTTATGCTCAAGATTGAAATCAGTATTTATCAGTGATTCATGTTTATTTGCAGAACTATTCACAACAGCCAATATGCAGAAGCAATATAAATGCCCATAGATGAACCGGTAAAGAATTTGTGATACATACTATCATGGAATATTATTTAGCCTTCAAAAGGATGGAAATTCTGTCATGTGTTACACTATGGATAAAACATGACAATGTTATACTAAGCAAAATTAGCCACTAGCAGAAGGATGAATCCCACGTGATTCTTCTTATATGATGCATCTAAAATAGTTCACTTCTTGGAAGCAGAAAGCAGGATGGCAGTTGCCCAGGGGTGGGCAGGAGGAAGACGGGAGCTGCTGAGGAAGGGGCAGCAGTCTCAGCTACACAGGACAAGCAAGTTCTGTTGTTTCGCTGCTCAACACTGTGCCAGAGTTAGCAACATTGTGCGGTGCCCTAAAGTGTGAGGGGAGATTTCACGTTAGTGGGCTCTCCTCAGTAAAATAAAATTACAAATATTTTTAAAGAAGAATGGTTGTTGTTGTTGTTTTGTTATTTTGGTACCAGGAGTCAAACTCAGGACCTTGAGCTTGCTAGGCAGGCACTGTGCCGCTGAGCTATATCCTCGGCCTTAAAGAAGAGATGGTAATAAAATATAAGCACCAAAGTGATAATGTTTGTTGTCGTGATATTGGAACACTGGAAAGAATTACTTTTACTTTTTATGCGTTTGTATAAAAGGCTTTTTAATTGTTTTTTTCATCATCGGCACTTTCTCCATAAAGAAACGCACTAGGGAACGAGGAGGAGTCAGGAAATGTGACGTGCCATTTACAGGAAGTAAGCGGTGAGGCCATTCTCCTCAAGTTGGAGATGAGATTACCTCCGAGGATCGGTTTCAGCTGTGACCCAATAAGTTCCGTTGCTGGTTTGTGAGCTCCACAGGTGCTCTTGGTTCTTACCTAACAGGCGCTGAGTCGTCCCTGCATTGAGAGCAGTGAGCGCGGTGACAGTCATGTAAACCTGACTCAGCATGAAAGCAAAGCCTACAAACTACAGGAGGTGCCCACCTACTAGTGGCGGGATTTGCATTTGTTTTTTCCTTTGACAGGTCAGCGGGGGCAATATGCATTCTTCCTGGAACAATTAGGGAAAATTTCTTGAGACAAATGGCATTTGATCTAGGTCTTTAAACTAGCAGTATAGGTGCATTCAATGAAGAAATAAGCTACTATTTAGAAGTGAGTAAACTTGGAGTATTTAAAAATACTCAAAATATTTAAAAAGCAAAATACACGATCTCACAGTGGGTCAAAATAGTGCAAGCAAGGAAAACTGCATTGCAATATTCTTTGTTAATTTTTTTTCGATAGATTCTTGCTATACAGTGCAGGCTGGCCTTGAACTCTCAGCCATCCTCCTGCCAAAGCCTCCAAGGGCTGGGATTACAGGCATGTGCCACCCTGCCCGGCCATATTTTTGTATTTTTAAAAATTTCTTTTATTAGTTAATAGTTTGCAACACATAATAATTACATTCAGCCTTGGGGATTGGTACATCATATTACAGTTTTTTTTAACCTAAGAAATATTTAGTGATCCAAGCCACCTTGGAAATAGCCATTTTCGTCACTATGCTGAACAGATGGAGGCCAGACCAGTGGGGACAGGGTCCAGGCAGCACCCTGGGAGAGGCCCTCCGTGGAGCCGGCCTCCCCTGCAGAGATGCCGGGGGACCATTGGGGTTGTCACCTAGAGTTGTAACAAGGGCCACATCATAACTGAGGATTTAAGGTGAGACGGTCTGTTTGCTTGTTTCTGGATACTAACATTTTATTGTTGACCCCCTTGCTTTAGGAAATTTTAAGTATTGTGAAGTTACTTGTTCAGGCTTCATCTTGGTGCTTTATATACTTTGTCTCTTAAAGACATTAAAAGGGGGGAGGCAAAAGGAAGCCTGAGCAGGAAATGTTTGAAGACAATTCAAAGAAATGTAGATGAATAAGAATAAAAATATGTAACCTAAATTTAGGATAGACTTAAGAAAACAGAGTCATAGTCTCTCTTCTTTCTGCTTGTTAAGGTGGAATGAGAAATTTGAGATAATTGTAGATAATGTAGGTTATTACCCTGTGAGTAGAATTTAAAATATATAAGACAATGGCAGGTTTTTGTTGTAAATGTTGAGTTCAAAGGTCATTTGTTCTGTGTCTTGTTTCTCTAACATAACACCTTTAGGAGACTCTAATGTCTTAATTCTTTTTTTTTTTTTTTTGAGACAGGATTTTACTATGCAGTTCAGACTGGCCTTAAATTCACCATGTAGCCCAAACTGGTCTTGAACTCATGGCAGTTCTCCTGCCTCAGCCTCTCCAGTGCTGGGATTACAGACGTGCACCGATATGCCTGGCCCTAATCTCTTAATTCTATAGAAACTGTTAAACAATGTTTGGGTTCTAAGCAGTGTGATATACCCATATTAGGAAATAAATATGATTTATCATCCTATATTACACTAGTATTTTATAGCAAAGAAGTCAGGTGTTTATGTGTATATATGTTGCTTCCTCACCATTTTAAGGAAGTCAACGATTTTTCTTTTGGGAGCGGGAATAAACCTTCATTCAAAGACTGTATCATGATAAAATGTTTGCTTAGAGGAGAAAATACCAAACCAGTTCATACAAATAGCGATGTCTCACCCTGTGCCAGGCACACTTCTCCGTGGATATTTATCGATGTATTCAAGGGTCCCCGCACCCCTGGATGAAAACAAGCCCTAGTTATCTAACTCACCCTGGATCTCGAGGCAGCTGGACTCTGGGTGCATGCTCTGGCCACCTCCACAGAACGGAGCCAGCCACAGACATTAAGCTCAAGTGTCTGCAGCTGTCACCCAACGGCAGCCGCTGGACAGCTCAGGCCTGGAAATGCTAAGCGCACCACGCTCGCAAGTACCCCGGGTCTCGGCGCCGCGCCTACTAGCGGAGCTGCTCTTCCGTCCAGCTGTGATCTGCAGTCACGGACCTGTAGATCGGAGCAAAGAGCACTGGCTTCCAGGTTGGCTTAGGACACAGCTTCCAAAAGAGCCCGCGGGACCTCCCGAGAGAAAGCGGCCTGGGGCTTCCTTTGCCGCACAGCTTTCTCGGCTCGTGAGGCGCAAAGACCGAGGACGTGTGGGCAAAGGGGCCGGAACAGCTGACAGACCGGAGCAGGGCAGGGTTCTGGGTACTGGGAGGCAGTCCTAAGTCTCAGGCCTGCCACCAGCAGCCAAGGCTGCCCGCTCCCTTGCACAGGTGCGCAGCCGCGGGACCTAGCCCCGGGAGCCCCTAGGGGCTGCACGACCGGGACCAAACCGAGGGTGCCTCATGGCACCCCTGAAACCTTCCATACACTATAGCAATAGTTTCCTAACAACTGTACGTGTGAGCCTCCTGGGAGGGTTCTCTTCTTTCTTTCTTTCTTTCTTTCTTTCTTTCTTTCTTTCTTTCTTTCTTTCTTTCTTTCTTTCTTTCCTTCTGTCTGTCTGTCTGTCTGTCTGTCTGTCTTTTACTTCCTTCCTTCCTTCCTTTTTTGTTTTTTCTGGAAGTTTTTTTTTTAAGCCATCTGAAGCCTATGCTATACCTCCAGACATCCTGACTGGGTTGTTAAAGTGCCTTAATTGGTACACAGCACTCAGTTGATGGTTCCCAGCATCCCCTGGAGCCTGCTGGAAATGTAAACTCCTCAAACTCAGTCCAGATCCATTGAATCAAGAACTCTGGATGTGGGGCCCTGCAAGCAGAGCTGTGTGTTGGGGTGATTTTGACAGGCTGTAAAGTCTGGCATCCACAGGCTTGGGCCCTGAAGGAGAACTCCTGTAGCTCTCCAAGTGGTTGTAATAGTCATATTGTCTGAGAGAGTCAAGCCAAGATTTTAACAAATAAAACTGCCCCACAGGGACTGAGCTCCTAAGCAGCTGGAGGCTAGTCCCCAGGGCAGGCTTTCACCTGCCTCCTACCATCACTTCCCTCCCTCACCTGGCACAGAGCTCTCAGCAGGAATGTGGGTAGGGAGTAGCAGGAGGCCAGAGTGGAAGGACTAAAATCTCTGACCGCTTCTGTCAGTTAAGAAACAAGTAAGAAGGCCCTGCATGGTACCAAAGAAGAGGCAATGATCGATCGATCATGAACTGACAAATTCCTGATGTTGCAAAAATTCAGGTTGGGAGGCTGGGGATTTAGCTCAGTGGCACAGTGCCTGCCTGGCAAGGGCGATGTCATGAGTTCAATTTCTGGTACCAGAAAAAAAAAAAAATTCAGTTTGAAATGAATAGTTTTTATTTTTTCCCTCTCTACCTAATCCTTCTTTGTCTCCCTGAAGGGAACAAAGGCTGCCTCAAAACTATCAGATTTCAAGGAAAAGCTGACTTGTTCTGTCTGCTCATACTATTTGACCAAACTACTCACAACTGAGTATGAACACAAGGTTCGCAGGCCTCCCCTGGGTGAACTTGCCCAAGTTCAAGATTGTTCACAAGTTGGGAGGCCTTAGGTACAATATGCAGCTGGGGATGATGGCCGGGCCAGCAGAGGATCTGTGATGCCATGCAGTGGACTTCAAGAATAGCACATGTGAGATACATGAAACAAAGCTGAAGAGGCTCTGTGTGTGGATCAGCAAACCCTTCCTGAGACTTTTTCTGTCACTCCATGTTTACCACTGAAAGCATACAAGAAATTTTCAAGGTCAGATTATCTTCTCTCTGCAAATTTCAGGGGCTCATTCTCTGTCTTAGTTACTTTTCTCATTGCTGAGGCAAAATACCTGACACCCAAAGTTAAAGGAAGAAAAGTTTACTTGGCTTACAGTTTGTGGAGGTTTCAGTCCATAGTTGGCTGGCTCCAAGGTGGGGCAGCATGGCAGAGGGGCATCACAGAGGAGAAATGGTTCATGGTGGGCACAAGGCAGTGTAGAAGGCAACAAGCTGCAAAGCAGTGAAGAAGCAGCAAGCAACAAGCAGTGACAACAGCAGCCCTATTTCTGCCCTTTATATTCCATCCACACTACCTGCCCTTAGGGTGGGTAGTGCTCACACCTAGGATGGAGCATCCATAATCCTCGCATCACTGGGGCTGGGGATTTAGCTCAGCAGCACAGCGCCTGCCTGGCAAGAGCAAGGTCATGAGGTCAATTCCCGGTACTGGAAAAAACAAAACAAAACAAAACAAAAACCAACAACAGCAACAACAAAAAATCCTAGCATCACACCATGAATCAATCCCAGTATCACAAACTTTAGAACTAGCCACCTCTGAAAAACCCCACCTATGATCACATGAGGCTTTAGCGGCACATCTAGTTACAAGCCATAACATTTTCTTTCATTATTTTCTTCTTTAATATCTTGAAGCTTCAAAATAGTATCTATCATCCATGGTCTGAATCATTTTTCTACCCTTGACCTATCAACAGGCAGGCTTGAGAAGCTTTAAAATCCCCTATTTTGACTGAAAGTAAATACTCATACTATTTACTTTTCACACTTTTTTTCATGCCTTAATTTTCACACTTTAATTCATGCCTAAGCTTGTGTTCCACCTTCTACTCTATACATTTAGCACAGAAACGTCCAAGCAGGGCTATAGGAACCCTTTATATGATTAAGTAAGAGAAATCTTGAATTTTCTATGTGGAACAGTGGAATCTCACAAAAGAAAACCACTCTAGAGAAAGAAAAACAAACAGGTAACTATGCCTGGGTTATTCTGAATAAGCACAACCACATCACCAGGAAGGACTTGTTAGTGAAGCTGGGATCTGAGGCTGGAGCTCCCCCACACCACAGCATAAACATCAATTTGCTCAAATGTGAACTGTACTGAAGGGTAGAAAACACATAAGTTTCTGCCTCCAGGAAGCTAACCTTACGAAGGAGCCAGAAAAGTAATTGGACAGTCATGATTCAGAGCCCATACTAAAATGCCTGCAGTGGTCATCTATATAAAGAAAAAAAATGAAGCACAGTTCCTAGAAAAGACTTAAGAACTCTGCCCAAAGGTTCCTTCTTCTATCCTAATGCAGCTTGGGAGAATGGGGAGGTATGAATGACACTATTGTTAAATATGAAGAATTGCAAGTCAGAGTACATCAAGATCCTTATATTGCTCTGCTTTTTGTGATTATAATGAAATACTGGAGGCAGGCTACCTGATTAAAAAAAAAAATGATCTGCCTCACAGTTTGGGAAGCTGAAAGTCCAGAACTGGACAGGCTCATTGGCCCAGCCTCTGGGTGAGGGCCTAACAGCAGATGACACTATGCCCAGTGCTATGGTTGGGACAGTGGATGTCACTGAGAGTCCTGGGCCCTGATTTCTTACCACTGTGAGCTGTTTTAGTTTAATACTAAACACATTGGTTCAAACATGACTTTTTCCCAGCACATTGAAATATCATTTCAAGTAGGAACAGATAAAACAAAGTACTGTACATCTGTGTACCAAATATGCAGGCCTTTAGTGAGTGACCTTCTACTAGCATGTTGAGTGCATGCCGCACACTCTTCTTGGCTCAGTTTGAGCAGATAGTTGGCCTTACTGTCTCAATTACTTTTCTCTCATTGCTGGGACAAAATACCTGACACCCAAAATTAAGGAAGGAAAGGTTTATTTTGCTTACAGTTTATGGAGGTTTCAGTCCATACTTGGCTGGCTCCAAGGCAGAGTGGCACATGGCAGAGGGTAGCAGTTCATGGTGGTGGAACACAGCAAAAGCAACAAGCATAAAAGGGAGGAGTGGCAGCAAGCAGCCTCTTTCCCTCCCTTACATTGTATGCAAACTACCTGCCCCAGGGCAGGTGTAGCACTCACACCCATAATCCCAGCACTGGATCATGGATCAATCACAAACCCTAGAACCCACCCCATGACTGCATGAGGATTTGGAGGGACAGGCAGACACAAACCATAACACTTACATTGACTTCTTTTGCTCCTCTTGCATACATTTTGGCCTTGCCACCCTAACTCAGCCTCCTCAGCCCTTTTCCAAACTGCCCATCAGGGACTTTCACTTCTTCAAAAGCTCATTCAATAGTTATCACGTATTATGTTTGCTGTTGTTATTATTAGAAGTTTACAGACCTTTGATTCTGCTTGTGTGTGTGCTCTAAGGGATATTAACATTTTATAAGCATCTGGTTTGAGTTAGGTAGAGATTAGAATCCTCTAGTCTAATACTTATAGAAACACTATTATTTTCAGTACATGATTTGGCAACACAAGGTATCCTTTTGTATTTTAGGAGAAATGCCTATGTATGGAAAAAATGAAGCATTCCATCAAGATCAAACTCTCTGGATAAATGAAAAAGACACCAACATATGAAGAGCCAAGGAAATGGAAAATCTACCAAGTGATGAGTGTGCATGTTTTGAGATTTTAGTCTTCATGAATAGAAAGCTGGGGGGTTATGGGGTCTCTGGTCCATGAGTGGGAGTTCAGTGAGTCCTACCAGGGCCTCTGACAAGACTGTAGTCAGCATCTTGACCCTGGCTGCCATACATGGCCATTGTGCCACTTCAAGCAGACTGAAAAAGACTTGAAAAGAAAAACAAAACCAGAAGGGGTGGTTTAAGTTCATATAGTGTGATGTCAGTTTCCTCACTGAAGAGGAGGATGCTGAGGATCCACAACTTCAGGGCTCTTTCTCAGCTCGCCTTACAGCCAAGTTCACCTACACTTAACCAAGAAGCTAAAGATTTGCTAGGGAGTTTTCATTTTTTCACTCAAAGAAACATCATAACCAGATTCTTAATGCTTCTGAACATGTAAAAATCCATGTATCTGTGCATAAGGGTGTATGTCTGGTATGTCTATTACCAGCACTGGGGAAGCTGAGGCAGGAGGACTGTGAGATCAGGAGCACCTGGGCTAAATACTGAGAACTTGTTTCAAATTTTTAAAAATCTGTTTAGTTTTATTCATGTTTGAGACTTTGTCTTTTAGAAATAGTGATGTAATTCCAAGTTAAAATGTATAATTGAGTCACTAATTGACATTTGTGACTCTAACTACAGGTCCAAATATATACAAAGCATTGTGATGTTTAAGAATAGACACTTCTCAGAAATACAGATGGTCAATAAAAACGTGAAAAAATTCAAAGTCGTGGGCCAATAAAGAAATGCAAATTAAAACAACCCTGAGGGCCAGAGATGTAGCTCAGTGGCACAGCACCTACCTGGCAAGTACAAGGTTCTGTGTTCAATTCCTGGTACCACAAGGAAAGAAAGATAGATAGATGGAAAGAAAGAAAGAAAGAAAGAAAGAAAGAAAGAAAGAAAGAAAGAAAGAAAGAAAACTCAGATATCATCTTACTCCACAAAGAAAGCAAATAAATCATAAAGCAAGGCTGGAGAGGCTGAAGGGGAAAAAAATAAACACTTCTGGGGACTTCCAGAAAGATGGTGGAGTAGTAAGTAGCAGAGAAACAGTCTCTCTGGGATTTGGTGTACAGACACTGAAATATAGCAATGTGAGGAAGAAGAAGGAAGTGGGTCTCTGGGACCCAGGATGTATCTGAAGCAAAAATTGAAGCCCACAGGGAGAGAGATGAGAGAAATATCAATGAAGAAGAAGGAAGTGTCAACCCTACAGAAAATTCAAATAGCTGGTCTTTATCTCAATCTGATAAAAGCCATCTATGACAAACCTATAGCCAATATCATACTAAATGAACAAAGAACTGAAAACTTTCATTCTAAAATCAGGAACAACATAAGGATGTGCACTGTCACTACCCTTATCCAATATAGGTCTTTCCAGACCTATATGAACCAGAGCAATTAGAAAAGAGAAATAAATTAGACTAAGGATAGGAAAAGAGTTAAATTATCATTATTTGCAGATGGCATGACACTCTACTTAAAAGACCCCAAAACTCCACCAAAATACTTCTAGATTTACTAAACAAATTTGTTAGCATAGCCAGATACAAAGTCAACACTGAAAAATCAATAACCTTCTTGTAAACACAAAACAAACTCACTGAGAGAGAAATTAGGGGATCCATACCATTTGCAATAGCCTCTAAAATAATGAAATACATAGGAATCAATCAAATGAAGGAAATAAAGGTCCTCAACATTAAAACTACGGTATCCTGAAAAAGAAGGTTTAAGAGGATATCAGAAAATGAAAAGATATCTCTTGTTCTTGGGTAGGAAGAATGAATATAGTGAAAATGGTCATACTTACAAAACTGTTGTACAAATTTAACACAATCCCAATCAAAATTTCAAAACCATATCTCACAGAATTTTTTTTAAAATGCTAAAATTGGAACCAGAACAGACCTTAGAATAGCAAAGGCAATTCTGGGCAACAAAGATAAGTTGGGGTCATCACAATCCCTAACTTGAAATTATACTATAAAGTTACTGTGATAAAAACAGCATAATATTGGCACTAAAACAGACCCAAGGATCAGGGGAACAGATTAGACAATTCAGAAACAACTCCAGACATACTTAACCACCTTATCTTTGACAAAAGTACCAAATACATTCACTGGAAGAAAGATAACCCCTTTAATAAATGATGCTGGAAAAACTGGCTTTCTACATGCTGAAAATTAAGACTAGGCCCATATCTTTCACCATGCACTAAATTTAAATTGAAATTAATCAAAGATCTAAATATTAAAGTGGAAACATTAAATTTGCTGGAAGATAGAATAGGTAGAACTCTTGAAGACATTGGTATAGGCAAAGACTTCATGAACAAAACCCTGATAGCACAGGAACTATCACAAAGAATCAACAACTGGCACCTCACCTTACTAAAAAGCTTTTCCACAATAAGCAAAACCAAGAACAAAGTGAAAAAACTACACAGTGTAGGAAAAATTTTTGCCAGCTGTTCCTTAGACAAAGGGCTAATTTCTAGAATACATAAAGAACTCAAAGAAATCAGAGCTCCCAAATTTAAAGACCCAATCCAAACAATGAGCATCTGAAATATATACTTCTGAGATGAAGTAGAAATGGCAAACAAATACACAAAATAATGTTCAACATTATTGGTCATTCAAGAAATGCAAGTTCAAACAACACTGAGATTCCATTTCATCCCAGAAAAAACAGCTATCATCAAGAAGTCAACCAATAACAAATGCTGGCAGGGCTGTGGCAAAAAAAGAACCCTTCTCCACTGTTGGTGGGAGTGAGGACTGGTGCAACCACTGTGGAAATCAGTGTGGGGATTCCTTAAAAAACTAGGATTAGAGGTTCTATTCCACCCAGCTAATCCCCTTCTTGTTGTCTACCTGGAAGAGTTCAAAGTATCATTCCACAACAATATATGCACACCCATGTTTATAACAACACAGTTTGTAATAGCTAAAACTGATGAATGTATAAAGATGTGAGTTGTTTTTATACAGTGGAGTACTACACTGCCATAAAGAAGGAAAAACATGAGCCATTTCCAGCTAATTGGATGAACCTTGAGACCATACTCTTAAGTGAAATGAACCAGACGTGTAAATATTGAGTTGTTTCTCTCATGTGAGAAACCAACATGTCAATAAGGACCAAAATGTATAATAGGTATTGTGAAACAGGAAGAAAATGTTCAAGTGGGGGGGGACAAGGCGGGAGGGGGGAAAGGAAGGAAGGAAAAAGTGGAAACAAATCTTTTGTGAATAAAGAAAGATGAATTGGATGGACAGTGGGGAATGGGAGGAAAATGGAATCAAGTTATATCACATAAAGTACAAATTCCCCAGGATGCATGTGGTCATTATATATATCTAAAACGTGTAAAAAACTGAATTTATAAAAAAAGGAATACTTCTACATTTTTGGTGGGAATGTAAACTAGTACAAGCACTATGGAAATCATTATGAAGATGCCTCAGAAAACTAGAACTATAAATTCCACTGGATCCAACTATTCCTCTTTTAGGTGTCTTCCCAAAAAAGTTAAAGACATCATATTCCAGTGATACATGCATATTCATATTTATAGCAGTGCAACTCACAATAGCTCAGTCTTGGAAAGAGCCTACATGTCCATCAACATATGAATGGATAGATAAAATGTGGCATTATACACAATGGAGTACTACTTTGCCATAAAGAAGGATATAGTTGAGGTGTATGTAGGTAAATGGATGCACCTTAAGACCATAATGTTAAGTGAAATAAATCAGACACAGAAGTTTAAATATCACGTGGTTTCTTTTACATGAGAAACACAAAATGTAAATACAGAGAGAGATAAAGGGTAGAAGGCAGGAAGCAGGGAGATCTTTTTCAAAAAGGCAGGGAAACAGGGAAGAGTAGGAAGGGAAAGTCTTTAAGAGGAGAATTAAAGAAAAACACATAAACAGGACTTTTCAAACAGAAGGGGAGTAAGACCTGGAGAGAGCAGGGAGGGAGAGGTGGGAAGGGACAGTGAAGAATGAAGATGTTACGCACATGTACAAATCACCCACGAAAAACGTGATCCTTATGGACTGCAAATGTGGATTAAAACAGGTACATTATTTAAATAAATACACATGGGGCTGGGGATTCAGCTCAGGAGCACAGCGCCTGCCTGGCGAGCACAAGGTTGTGAGTTTGATTCCCAGTACCGGAAAAAAAAAAAACAAAAAAACAAAACAAAAAAACAAATAAATAAATACACAAATGAATAAACAAAATGAGTTTCAGGTTTTCTGTTTTCATAGGCTTGACTTGACTCGGAAGAATTTCATGCTTATGGAAGTTGGAGCCAGACCATGGAAGCATTTAAATACACTTACGACGTTCTATAGGTGACTACCTGAAATGGTCCTAACCTTTGTAGCTGAGACCAACCAGAAGGCCTTTCGAGTGGCAAAATTTACTAGAAATGCAACAAGAAAGCCTAAACTAAATGCTTAAAAGAAGCTATTTTTGAGCTTGGTTTTATAATACAAAACTTCTGCTAAACACGGTGGTCCATGCCTAAATCCCAGCTGCTCAAGTGGCTGAGGCAGGACGATTGCAAGTCGGCGATCAGCCCATGCAATTTAAGAAGACCCTGTTTCAATATAAAAAAATTAAAGGTCTGGGTAGGTAGCTCAGTGGCAGAGGATTTGCCTAGAATGCATGAGAGCCTGGCTGCATTCAGTCCCCACCCTCCAAATAAATAAGGAAATGAAATTTTAAAACTTCCAAATAATTTGAAAATACTGCCTGTGCCCCCTACCGCCCCATATACATCCTATGCTATAAATAAATTCCCCTGTTTTTACACAGGAAGACCCCTCATGGGGCAAAGAGAAAGATGGTGTGAAACACCACCATCTTGAAGACCTTAACGCTTTTGGGGAAAACAAAAAGGAAGGGCAAGTATGTCCTGATGACTGGAAGAAACGATGTGCTTTCTGCGCACTTGTAATCGCTGTCTCCTCAAACCACCAATTATTCTAAAGAAGAAAGTAAGCTTTAACATTCCCGTTTGCCTGGCAGTAGGGAATCCAGAAACCCCTTTAGAGCATTCGTGGAAGATGCAGCAGGGGGTGAAGGCAGTTTTGCTTTCCCCGTACTTACAGAAAATTCCTCCAAATCTCACTTTCTCAGCTTCCAAGAAGTACTTCGCAGTCTCTGGAATCAATTCCTCCACCTATTATACAGGCCTCACAGTTCTGTGTTACTTTTCCTTTATGGCCTTAGTCAGAGTTGCAATTAATTAATTCATTTAGATTTTGTTTTTTTTTTTTTGAGACACGGCCTTGCTATGTAGCTCAGGCTGGCCTTGAACACACCCTGTAATTTAGGTTGACCTCCAACTCGGTGAAATCCTCCTGCCTCAGCCTTCCCAGTGCTGGGATTACAGTGCTGGGATCACAGGCGTGTGCCACCACCGCCACCCCAGTGCCCACTATAGTTTCAATTTATTTAACCCTCTCATTTTTTAATAGTCTGTCTCAGCCAGGCCTGACAGCCCACGTCTGTAATCCCAGCAATCTGGGAGGTTGAGGCAGGAAAATCACAAATTTGAGAGCCAAGACTGGGCAATTTAGAGATTTATTAGAACCCTGTTCAATAGTAATAATAATGGTTATGGTAATAATAATAGATTGGGGATAGAGCTCAGTATTGATACAAGAAAATAAAACCCCCCAACCTGAACAATATCTGGGATGAGTTCATGTTCTTTAAAATCAAAGAATGAATTTTAGGAGCAACAGAGGTTAAGAGCAGAATATATTTATTGAGGGAAAGAAAGCTTCTGTCAAAGAGGGACAGAAGGGGGGCCCTGAGTGGGTTGTCCCCAATTCTGTCTTTTCCAGGGACTTTTACAGAGCAAAACCACGAGGTGAGGTGGGTCTAAGGTAGGGGAAAAATGGACAAAACTATGGTCAGCCGATAAGAATTGTTCAGGTAAAATTGAGTAAACTGGGATCAAATGGGGAAGCGAGTCACGTAGCAAGCGGGCATGAACACAGAACAGGGGCTTTTCCTGTGAGGGGTTGGGTCAGTAACTATTCAAGGTGATTGCTACCTATTTAGAATATCAATCCCTGATGTTCATCCCTAGGGAGGTATGTGGGTGCATTTGTTTAGTCTTTTGTCTTGAGATGTGGCCTGCAGCAAATAGAGATCTTTCTAGTTGGCTACTTCCAGGACCTGTCCCTGTCTGACTGCCTGTAGTATTTCTAACTCAGCTGAAGGCCACAGAAGTTCAATCCCCACATTAAAAAAGAAAACAAAGAAAATTCTCTTGCATTACACAGTAATTCTGTTCTTGCTTTTTTTTTTTTTTTTTGGAGGCAGGTTCTGCCAAGGTGGTTCAGGCTGACCTTGAACTCGAGTAATCCTCCTGCCTCAGCCTCTCCAGTGCTGGGATTACATAGGTGTGCCACACCCAGCTAGACAGTAATTCCTAAATCAGTAGTTTTCAGACTACTGACTACAACCTCTAGAAGAAATAAACTTTGACATGACTTGGAATTTGCAGCTCTGGAGACATTCTGAGCTCTTCTATGGAAAAGGTACGCTGAAGCTCTTATTTGAGGATGCCGGTCAGGATTCGTTAAGCCAGCATGTTAGCCGGTAGGCCAGTAACACTTTCTCATGATAGCTGGGGACCACGAATATCTCCCCCGACCCCTGCCACGGCATTCAAAGGCTTCTGCGCCTGCGGAGAAAGGAATCCACCCACTACTGGATGAACAAACGGCACGAGAGCTGGGCCACACTTGTAACCCCAGCCCTGGGGAGGCTGAGGCAGGAGGATCGCCATGAGTTCCAGTCAGCCTGGGCTACAAGGTGAGTTCAAGGCCGGCCTAAACCAGATAGCGAGATGGTCTAAAACAAAACAAGCACACAAAAAGCCACCAAGGCCTAGATGGGACGTTTCAGCTTTCATCTCTATGTTGCAGTTCTCCGCGAGACTCCCCTGGAAGAAGAGTTTTAAACCACTGGCACGTGCTAATATGGATGCGTTATTACCAGAGAACAGACATCACCAGCCCCAGCCGACACAGCAGGAAGGCCCATGCTGGACAGCCTCCTGGCTTGAGGACCTTAGGCCTTGGCGCCATAGTGCTGGGCGTGCCTGGGGCAGTGCTCGGGGCTCCCCGGAGAGGACCACCCACGGGCGGCCACAGTCCAATCAGGGGGCGGGGCGGAGCAGCGCGGAAGGCAATTGGCTGGTCCTGCGTTGGGCGGGGCGGGGCCCCTGGCATCCCAGAGGACCCGCGTGCGCTGTCTCCCGCCGGAGTCGCACCCTCGCCACACGAACTGAGCCTTGGGTTTGGATTGGGCCTCGGGACCGACGTGCTGGGGTCCAGGCTGCGGGGCGCCAATCACGAGGACCTCGCAACCCACACACCGTGAGTCAGCGCCCTCTGGAGCCCCTCCTGGGAGGTGTCACCCGGGACGGGCGTCGAGGGGGGCGATCTCGGGAAACCCGGGCCGTGTGACCCCTAGTGACCTTTTGGTGCGGGAAGGGGTGGCTCCATCTAGGGAAGGTAAATTTTATCCTCTGTCTGAAAAGAAGCCTCCCAGTGAGTTTATTTTCTCTGTACGTTAAATTCTCTGTCGGAGCGATTCTAGCTCTGTGTCGAGGCTATCATTCGGGTTTAATAAAATAATTTCGTGTTAGAACAGCATTCTTGATCTGTTTTCCGCGTCCAAAATAAGACGCGAGGCGGCTTGAAGAACCCCTCTCTAACCCTGTTCTGCCTCCCCGGGCGCGCAGCAGCTGCTGCCCAAGCGTCTGAATTAGTTTCCTGATGCTCTGTAACAGACTGCCACAAACGCAGCATTTTAAAACAGCACGTTTTTGAGCTCTTCGCTCTGGAGGTCTGCGTTTTCGCGCCCGGTCGGAGCCTCTGCTGGGGCCTCGGAAGGCCGAAGCCACGTTGTCGGCCACAATGTGTCCTCCTCCGCAGCTGGGTCCTCGCGCGTTCTGAGACCGAATTCGCTGAGGCTCCAGAGCTGGCATGACCCGGGTTTGCTGCTGCCTGTCGGGGAGGGGCCGCTGCTAGACGCATCCCTTGCGCCCCGCTCTGTCTCTCAAACACCAATCCCTCCCTGGACTCTTTCTCAGTACCAGGCCAGATCTTTTTAGGGGATCGCTTGAATGGGTCAGGGCTCTCTAGGACAATCTGTTTGAGGTCAACTGATTTGGAAACTTCTGCCAAATCTCTCACATGTGAAGAATGTTTGCAAAAGTTTGAAAAACCCACATGTGTGCACTAGGGGATGAGAATCTTCTGGGAATTTTGCCTACCAGTGTCCACTCTATCTTCCTCTGCTGATCTCCCTCACTTATTAAAAATGTCCAGTGCAGGACGGGCATAGAGAAAAAGGGTGATTCTCCACTAGGAGTTGTGTGAGCAGAGGATAGCTGTTCACAGGCATCACCCCCAGGTCGTTCACTTTTCCCCCAAATCTGTGTTAGAAGGCTTGAGTACTCTGCAGGGATGGTCAGAAAGGACGAGGGGATTTTCAGGCAAAGCTCAGCAGTGCCGCAACAACATTCTCTTAGGAAGAACACGGACCTGGTTTCATGTGGTTCTGTCGCTTTTCTACCTCTCTGAGCTTACGGCCATTAAGAGAAATGAACAAGGCTCACTTTTACTTGATCAACAAGATCCAATAAAAGTTCCTAGCACAGCTGGGTGTGGTGGTGCACACCTATAATCACAGCACTCAGGAGGCTGAGCCAGGAGGATTGTGAATTCGAGCCCAAGAGAACTGCATAGTGAAACCATGTCTCAAAAAGACAAAAAAAAGGAGCGGGGGATCTAGATATAAGTGTTCTTTTTTCTGTCCTCTCTCTTTCTAGGAACTAACCAGTTTTTGCAAAATGCTTCTGGTTTACAGGCCACATATTTTGCAATCATTTGTCTTTAAAGCCAAATAGTCTAGAAGGCAGAGATAATCTGGACTAACAGTGCTGCTTCCTCCCAACACCCCCCAATCAGAATAATCCCTGTCAATCCCGTGTCAAGCTGTTTATGTTAGGTCTTCCTGACCTTGACTTTGAGGCTGCGGGTGTATTTAAATTGGCCTTGTCTGTGAGTGACAGTAAAAAGCAAGCTTCTGATGGTTTAAATGGGGTGAAAGTTTGTTTTACTTATTTGATGCGTGATAGGCAGCTGGATCCAGTCTTCTTTTTTGTTTATCCGACAAGTACAACTTCTGTCCTGTGGGATACCGATGAAAACTGCTGGCGCTCCTACGGATTACTCTTCCACAACAGAGCCAGGCTCAAGGGTAGAGGGCGCACCTCTGCCCCTGACGTGCCACCTTGAAGTAGCACAAAACTTGCCCCGAGCCTGTTGGCAGAACATAGTGCTATGTCCGTTCATTGCTTTAATGAAAGCTAGGGATTTTTTTTTCATCATAGTAGGTATAAACCCTCAGTGGGAAACTACAGTCTTATCTCACCGTGATCTCATCTCCCGTGATTGGAAGATTGTGGTTAATGAAAGTGTCAAGCAGGACATGGTGGACCATCTTGGGTTTTTTGGTTTTTTTTTTTTTTTGAGACAAGATCTTGCTGTGTAGTCCCAGCTGGCCTTGAATGATGGCAGTCCTCCGGCTTCATTCTTCTGAATGCTGAGATTACACTCCGCAGTGGTGCACTCTTGACAGATGTGATTGTCATACTTCTGTGGGAACTCAGACTTTATTAGGAAAATATTAGGAAGTGACTGTGAGTGAAGAAGGGGTGCGAGTAGGAACCTGTAAGGCACCCTTGGGTAGAAAGAACTTTTCCTTCTCTGATGAGGATTTATATTTGTTGACGCATTTGCCATGGACCCCATATATGTTCAGTAATGTCAGTTCTTTAATTTTAGTCCCTTAAACAAACTTTGCTACAAACTGGGAAGGGGTTCTTCTTTTTTTAAGAGCTGTTCTATTTTACGATGCTATCAGGGACTGCTTCCTATTTCATGTCAACTTTGCCATTAAGACCCTGCACCTTAGCCTCTTTCCTTGCTCCCTTAATATCCTGTATCATTAGCTGACTGCCCAGGCCACACATCTTTCAGACAGAGACAGAGACCTCCTCAGAGCAGATCTGGGTCAGAAATTAGGGAGTGCTCTGGTTTGCTGTTGACTCCACAACAGTTTTGAAGTTTAAGTGCCCATGCAGTAGTATTAAGAAGCAGGGCCACGGGGACACTGGCTTTGTGGGTGGATGAAGGCCCTTGACCATGCTCGGGCTTCCCGGCCTCGAGAACTGTAAGCCAAGTGTTTTTAATCTTCCCAGTCTGTAATATTCTCACGTAAGGGCAGATAATGAGCTAAGACAGAAAGTTTTACCATAAACTGATAGAATGAGAGGTAAAGTGTGGACAGCGGCTGCTGCCTCTGTGCCATGAATCATTAGAACCATATACATTGAAATAGCTTCAGGCTAAAGAGTGAGTGAGCAGAAAGGATATTATTTATTTTCTTTCGGAATTTAACCGCTGACAATTTCAACCAGTCTCTGCTTTCTGCCTATTAAGAAATCATGACAAAGCTAGCAGTAAATTCTTCTAACAGTTATTTTTTGAGTATTACACAGTATTTTTTTGCACAGAGTGACATCCCCGGACCTTTTTTGTTTTGAGACAGGGTTTCACTAAATTGTTAAATCGCCCAGGGTAGGCTTGAATTTATGTTCCTCTTATTTTAGTCTCCCAGAGTTTTAGGACTACAGGTGTGCTGCACCATGCCCAGCTAGTACTGGATATTATTTACTTGATACCAGTCAGAGGAGACCAAGACAGGGCAGTGAAGCTGGCATACATACTAGTAGAAGTAGCACAGACATGAAGATTTAATAATATGAAGGAGATTGTCTATTCACAGACACAGCACAAAACTGATTGATAGATGTAATCATTGTTTATGCAAATATATTCTCCTTCCACCTGCCGCTTCAAAAGGGATGATCATTTAAAATTATTGGGAAAAAAAACAGTAACAGAGTTAATTTTAAGTTTAAAAACCTGGACCAAAAAAAAAAAAAAAAAAGCCAGGTGTGGTGGCGCATGCCTGTAATCCCAGCACTCAGGAGGCTGAGGCAGGAGGATCGTTGCGAGTTCGAGACCAACCTGGGCTACAAAGTGAGCTCAAGGCATAGCGAAACCCTGTCTCAAAATGATAAATAAATAAATAATAAAAACCTGAAGAAGCATACTAAACATCAGCAGATGTATGTGTCATAAAGCACCAAATCTTAGAAAACAGCCTTTCATATTAGCTAGCTATGACAACAGAATTTTATTTTTATGAGCTTAGTCTTAAAAAGTTTACTAAAATAATTTATCTTCAAAATATTTGTCTTCGTTAGAACTTTTTCTAAAGATCTGTAAAAACCTTTTGACTACACCAGGTGCAGTAGAGGAAATTCCATCTATATGGGAGGCTGAGGCAAGAAGACCACAAGTTTGAAACCAACCTGGGCAATTAAGCGAGATCCTGTCACAATACAGAAACATAGAAAGGGTTGGGGATGTAGCTCAGTGCTAGAGTGCCCTTGGGTTAGAACCTTAACACCATGGGTCCTGGGTAGGGTGGCGGGGATAACCACTTGATTCTACCTTACGATCTTTACTACTTTTTTGCAATTTCAATTTTTTGTTTCCATTTTCCTGATAAGGGCAGTCAGTAGTTTATATCTATTGAATACCTGAGTAAATCCAGTGAATAGTTAAATTTAGACACTTATTACTCGTGGTTTTCTGATATTTTCCATCCATGCTGTTATTTATTATTTCTTGAGACAGGGTTTCTCTATGCAGCCCAGGCTGGCCTCTAGCTCACGATGATCCTCCTGCTTCAACCTCCCAAATGCTGGGACTGCAAGCATGCACCACCATGCCCAGCTTCTGTGCTGCTGTAACCCTGGCAAGCTGTGCCCTTTTTCTTGCATTGATTTTAACTCTTTTAGTACGAGTGGCAAAAAATCAGTTATCACTCCAGAATTAAATCAATGCTGCTGACACACTAGTGCTACCCAAACTGAGTGCTTGCATACAGTGTAAAGTTAGCAGTAGTATTGAGGTGTTAAGGAAAAGCCTTTGCCCACAGTATTACGACTAATATTGAAGGTAGATGTGAGAATAG
>NW_004955403.1:21075959-21106483 GCF_000276665.1 Chinchilla lanigera
CATAGACAGTGCTCATCCCCCACCCTTGGTGGCCGTCTCCCACCACGCGGTAGGCACTGGCGGGGAGCGCAGAGGCCCGACTGCGGGAAGGGACAGGGCCAGGGCCCCGGGAAGGGACAGGGCCAGGGCCAGGGCCCCGGGAGTGGGAGGAGGCTGCGCCTACGGGAGAAAGTTCTTGCGGCCTTTCGGGTGTGCTCCTGCGGCTCTCACAGGCGGGCGGAAGGTGGGATTCCTCTCAATCTGTAGACACCATGGCCTTCCGGGGGTGGCTGCGAGGTGGCAGGACAGGGCTGAGAGCCCTTTCAGCCCAGCTTCCTGGCTTCTTTGGTGCGAACCGAAGCCAGCCACCTGCTTCCGAGTGTGCTCTTAGTGGAAGGAGGGGCCTTGCCCTGACTGGGGGAGCTGAGGCCGGGAGATCCTTCTGTCTCCGTTTTGAGCTTTAGGTGGGAGCAGGGTGTGCTCCAGGACAAAAGTAAGGGAGGCTGAGTGTGTCAGGTTTCGAGGAGCATGCGACAGTTCACAAGGACCGCTGGGTGAGTGTCTGGCACTAAGTAAGGTCTGGCATATGTGTTCAAGTCTTAAATCCTGATGCTTTCTTTTTTATAAGCATATTTCTTCCTTTCTATTTATTAAACAATAGTTATAGCATTGGTACAGATGTGAAACTGCCCTGGCGAGTATTAGTATAAGAAACAACTATGTAGGTACTTGTTATGGTCTGTGTCTGGATGTCCCCCCAAAGCCTCATGCAGTCATGGGGCAGGCTTCTAGAGTTTATGATTGATCCATGGTCCAGTGCTAGGATTATGGGTGTGAGTGCTACACCCGCCCTGGAGCCAGTAGCTTGCATACAATGTAAGGGAGGCAAAGAAGTTTGCTCCTCCAGGTGCCTCGCCTCCCTTTTGCTCTTGTTACTTTTGCTGTTTTCCACCACCATGAACTGCTGCCCTCTGCTATGTGCCACTCGGCCTTGGAGCCAGCCGAGCATGGACTGAGACCTCCATGAGCTGTGAGCTAAATAAACCTTTCCTTCCTTAATTCAGAGGGTCAGGTATTTTGTCTCTGAGAAAAGTAACTAAGACAGTACTGCATTTTAAACCATAAAAATATTAGGCGGTAATCCTATAGGATGCATAGACTTTTCAGATTGTTATCACAAGGAACATGCATTTCTATATTTTTTTAAGGAGCAGAATATATTAGCGAAAGAAAGCTTCTGTCTGAGAGAGAGACAGAAGGGGTCCCAAGTGAGCTGCCCACCCTGATGCTTTTTAAAGTAGTATTTAACTGTCTCTTTGTTCTGAATATCGTAATATACACACTATCTGTAATTCCTCATCTAGCAACTAGTTCATTTAATGACCTAATCGAAGGAACTGAGCCCAATGCGAAGGGTTGTCTGTGTTTAATCTCCACATTCTGTGCTTTGTCAGAAGTAAGTCTATTCAGATACTACCTAACAGGCCGGGCATGGTGGTACATGCCTGTAATCCCAGCACTCAGGAGGGCGAGGCAGAAGGATCCTTGTGAGTTCAAGGCCAGCCTGGGCTACAAAGTGAGCTCAAGGCCAGCCTGAACTGCATAGCGAGACCTTGTCTCAAAAAAAGATACTACCTACCTCACAAGATTGTGGAACATATAAACATATGTTAAGAGCTTAGCATACCGGATTTCATTTTTTAAAATTATATTAAAATATTGAATCTTCCAGAATTCATTATTTACTACTTGGTTAAAAATCAAGGTAGGCTTAAGAGACACGGAAACCTGAGAACTGTGCTTGGGGTTTGTCCTTTTTTTCTTTTTCTTCTTTTTTGGAAATGTTATGCTCCTTTTATTTTATTTATTTACTTTTTATTTTATGGGAAAAAAGTAAAAAATTCATATCAGAATAAAAGGAGAATAACGATAGTTAATACATCACATGTTGTTATCTTTTTTTTCTGTGGCACCAGGAATTGAACTCGAGCCTTATACCACTGAGCTATATCCCCAGCCATTATCTTTAAAGTAGTTACTCAGATTACAAGATATGGGCATAAGAAGTTCTCGAGTCGACATTAGTATGAACCTTTTCCATGGACTAAGGAGACAGCAGCAGTATAACTAACTTGCTTTTTTTTTTCCTTTTCCCTTCCTTTCTTGAATTTTCTTTTTGTACTGGGAATCCAACTCAGGACCTTAGGCTTGCCAGGCAGGCACTTATGCCACTGAGTTATTTCCCCCCTTCCCTAACCTAGTTCCTTTTTCCTTTTGTACACATGTGTAAACATCACGTTGTTTCCCTAGTGAGAAGCTGAAAGAATAAATAAGGTCTAAAATGTACAATAAATACTGTGAAATGAGGAGGTTTGTCCTTTGATTCAGCGGTCATAAAGAAGTTTTCTTGTCAAAATGTAAAAACTCATGAGTTATGAAAGATCAGAGAATGGTGAAAGTAAAATTGAGTAACTGACAAAATCTTCCAAAAAGCTACCAGCACCAAGACTTAGAAGAGAAAGGATTGAATAGAAAAAAGTATATAATACCAAAGGAAGCTGTTCTAGGTGAGAAGGGTAGGGATACAGGAATGAACGTGGTCTGAGAAAGACTGGGATATTTGAGAGAGAGAGTGGGTGAGAAGTTGTCTTTGAGATAAGGAAAAGGCTATGTTAGTGGGGTGCGGTGGTGCACTCCTGTAACCCCAGTACTTGGGAGGGGAGGCTGAGGCAGGAGGGTTATCCCAAGGCCAGCTTGGGCTACATGACTTCAAGGCCAGCCCAAACTGAAGTACATAGCAAGACCCTGTGTCAAAGAAAAAAAATGTTATTGAGAGATTCTGTACTGTAGAGGCTTCTTTGGGAAGATTAGATAACCAGTTAGGGAATTTAGCTGTTACTTTATCAGCAGTTTAAAAAAAAACACTGAAGTCTGACTAGCAGTGTACTGATGGATGCAATAAAACTCTTGGAGGGGGGAGAACTGTAAAATTTAAGAGGCTGTGCAGATTTCCTCTTTACTGAGACCAAATATGAATGATCTAGGACTGTCTCCTGACCTTCCATCTGTGACAAATTCTATAGGCAGGTAATTGTCCCTAGTCTTGATTTTCTGTCTGCAAATAATGCAGTGATCATTTCCTTCAGCAAACATTCTGGAAACTAACAATGAAATCAGGCATTATTTCCAGTAAAAATATTTATCAGCTTAAGATAAGAAAGGTATGGCTAAGGAGAAAGCACAATGAGATTCTAGGGGTTTTGCTTGGAGGCTCTCTTCCTGTGAAACTGACAATCTGGACAGGAGCTTCCCTTGTTAAAAACACAGATCAAGGGGCCATATGATGCCTTAGGCATTGACAAGGCTTTCTGGACATAACCAAGGACAAAATATTCATCCAAAGGATTGAGGTTCTGGATCAAGGTCAGAGTTATACACCAGTTTCTAGGAGTTCATTAGAAATGTAAATTAATAGATCCCACCCCATATCTACTGAAATCACAGAGCCCTGGAAGTGGGGTCCAAAAATCTGTTTCAATAAACACAAGAGATTCTAAATAGCACTGTCTTAGAATAACCGTTGAGCATGGCTTGACCTGTGAGCAAGGGGCCAGAGTGATACAGAGGAAAAAGCTCCCAACCCGAAAGATACCTGGGACGAGTTCATGTTCTCCAAAATCGAAGAATGAATTTTAGAAACAACGGAGGTTAAGAGCAGAATATATTTTATTGAGGGAAATAAAGCTTCTGTCCGAGAGAGGGACAGAAGAGGGCCCCGAGTGGGTTTCACAAGGCTCTGCCTTTTCTAGGGATATTATAGAGCAAAACCACAAGGTGAGGTGGTTCCAAGGTAAGGGGAAAATGGGAAATCATGGGGTGGGACAAAACTATGGTCAGCCAATAAAAATTGTACAGGTAAAATTGATTAAATTGGGATCAAATGGGGAAGCGAGTCACGTAGCAAGAGGGCATGAATACAGAACAGGGGATTTCCTGTAAGGGGATGGGTCAGTCACTCTTCAAGGTGATTGCTACCTATTTAGAATATCAATCCCTGAGGTCCATCCCTAGGGAGGTATGTGGGTGCATTTGTTTAGTCTTTTGTTTTGAGATCTGGCCTGCAGCAAATGCGTCTCCATTCACAAGGTATCTTGTCTTCCATATTGGCTCCTTCGAGGGCCTGACCCTGTCTGACTGCCTATAATATTTCTGTCTACCTCAGCTGCCTAGAACAAGAGGAGCAACTGAGCTGACCTGATCGAAGCTCTTCCCTGACCTGAGGAAATTTCTTGGATTACAGAGATAGTAGGTACGTTTTCCTCTATAGCTCATTTTCTTGACTGTAGCTTTCATTAAATTCCTAAACTTGATCTTAGCGTTCACGGGAACTTTACAGTATCACATAACAGCATATAAGAACACGTGAGAAAGCCAGGACAAAGAAAAAACAAGTTAAGTGTAGGCAATGTGCTTAGAAGCAAGTTATTCCCAGTTTTCTTTTCTCTTGATTTTGGGAAAATTGTTTAACCTTTGTTCTGACCTTTGCTGATTTCACCTTAACTTTTTATGAAATATTTTCCTCATAGATGACTTTTAAAATATTTCTTGAGCATCCAGCCCGTCGGTTGTATGCGCAGTGCATCCAGGGTGCTTAGCTCCTTGTGAAGAGTGACTCACGAGTGAAGCTGTTCGCTGATAAGATCAGTCACACGCAGAGATAAGGGTGTGAGGGACAGGTATGGAGCTGCGGCCTCTGTGGAAGTGACAGTTGAGCTGAGAGCGGACTCAGAGCTGCAGAGCTGAGGTCAGAGGCTGGCAGGTGTGGAAACGGAAGGGCACCGGGCGCGTTGGAGGAGGCGGGTAGCAGGAATGGGCAGTAGTGAGGAAAGCGGGAGCCAAGCCTGCACGGAGGTGGGGGAAGAGTGGATGGCTTCCCGGCGCAGAGGGAAGAGGGGATCAGAAGCCTGGTGTAGTTGTAAAACGATTCTGGTCTTTGACCAGTGGAGTTGGAGACAGGAGGAAGCAGGAGGGAATACAAACTGGAAAATGGTATTCCATTGGCAAAGGGTGGTTTCGGTCTGGCTGCAAAGCAGTTTTAGGTATGTTAATTTTGAGTGCTTATTAGAAGGTTCAAATGCAAATGAAACGGCAACCCTGCTGTAGGAAATATATTTAGAGTGTGGAATGAGATTATCTAGGGCAAGACTGTAGGACAGCGGCTTTGAAATATTTGGAATATTTCAGAATGTGGAAGTTCAAGGAAATGTGAAGCAGAAATAAAAAATAAAAGCCAAAGGAAGAGTGTTGAGAACCAGACCAGTGGAGTAAGCGGGTGGGGATTGGGATCAGCATGGACGCTGCAGGAGGAAGGACTGGGTCAGCTGTGTGAACTGTTGCTGGGAGCTTAAGGAAACTGGATTCTTGATAGCGGTGGAGTCCCCTGGGGCACATTTAGCTGAAGACCTAAGTGTATAAGAGGATGAGATTTATATTCAAAGACAAGTAGAAAAAATGTTTGTAATTCATAAGAAAAGACCTACTCTTTTAGGTGTGTAAATATCTCTGTACAGTTGACAAAAGCCTGCCATAACCAAGTGTGCCAGAGCCAATAGGGAGGCTGACGCGGAGGCAGGAAGATTGCTGCATTTCAGGACCAGCCTGGGCTCCACAGTGAGCACAAGTTCAGTCTGAACTGCACAGCGGGGCCCTTTCTGAAACGGAGGGGGATAGCAAAAACTTGGTAGAAGAAAACTGCTGAAGAATGTCCACCTAGAATTCACAGAAAAAGGAGAAGTGAAAATGTATGAAGATTGCACCGCTAGCAACCCAGTGGGCAATAACCCTCAACTTTTAACAGCTTTCTTATATTCTGCTTGAAGAGCAAGTCTGTATAACCTTTATGGTTCAGAAAAATGACAAAATACAAGGCGGCTAACTGGATTGAAATCTCTATAAACTTTGAGCTAAAGTAAACCTTTACTCTTTTTTGAAAAAAAATGATAAAATGTATAAAAGCTATATAGATACATTTCTCAGCAATTGTGTGTCTCTGAGAAAGGCCAAAGTTATCAACTCTCAAAATACTTTTGCACCCAAATTATTGAAATTATTGACAAATATCTCAATAAATTTTTTTTTTTTTTTTTTTGAGATAGAATACCACTAAGTTTTCCACCCGGGCTCAAATTTGAGATTCTCCTGCCACTTTCCCAAGTGTGGGGATTATGGGCGTGTGCCACCGTGTCAGAGCAGGGTGCATTTTAAATTATTAATTCACTGAATTGAGTTATTAAATACTATTTTATGAAACAAGGTCTTCTGAATTGCACTCATTGAGAAGACTGGCCTGGTTTCGTTACTTTGCAAATCTTTCATGGCTCATCGGAACTGCTACTTTCTGATACCAGTTCCACGTTCTGTGCATTCCGTTGTGCTGTTTTGATTGTCGTTTGATTAGAATCTTACACACAGATAGGTATTTGGAGAGGGAGAGGAAAAGTCTAATGGCATTTTCAGATAATTGTATTTTTCTGTGATGCTATCCATTAACATTTGCACTCTGTGTATTAAATCTATCGGTCTGTCTTATAATTTGAGTGACTCTTCTACCCTTACATAATGTTGTAACAGCACACATTGGTCATTCGGAAGCGTGGACTCTTGAGTGTGCAGGTCCTCCAAATCTAGACATGGTTCGCTATGCATTACCAGATCACATTTATTAGTGTCAACGCAGTCCTGCTAGACGAGACTAAGTAGGGGAAAGCTCTCCTGGGGACAGTGGTGAATACAAGTTTCCAAAGCAGTTTTCACTTCAAAGTTCCTACTTGATCATTGGCAACTGATACACTCAGGTGTTGGTTGGCTGTTTTTTTTTTTTTTTTTTTTTTTTTTTTTTTTTTTGTTTCATGAAATGATGGCCATCTCTGAGAAAACACTCCTTAGATTACCAAGTTTGAAATAACTGTGGTTCTGCTCAGTCTTTTGAAAGTAAAAATGTGGTTTACAGAGAGTATCTAGGCAACCACTGACATCCAGGCAATTGCAGCAGTGTATTTTCTTGAGACAGCTGTTTTTTGAGCGATTCATAGACAGCATGTTTTTATGAGAATTTTCCATTTTAAATAAATATTTATTTGGGGTGTTTTTTGTTTTGAAAAGGTTTTTTTGTTTGTTTGGTTTTTGGTACTGGGAATTGAACTCTTGGCCTCAGGTTTGCCAGGCAGGCGCTGTGCCACTGAGCTATAGCTCTGGCCCCTAAACAAATATTTATTAATACTAATAATAAACTTAAATATTAAATAAACAGATACTTCCAGATTTAGTATTTTAATCTTCACAAAGACATAAGGATATATATTCTTAAAATGTGAGCTTTTTAAAAACTGGGAGTATGCAAGTGTGTAGAGACTTTTTAGGAATATAATAAATGACTACTAGCACTGTTTGGTACCTCTTAATAGCAAACCCCAGCAGTAAAGTAAGCACAGTGAAAGGGTAAATCGAATCTTGAGACCATATTTTTGAAAACTATTTTAAGAGATTCCAAAAAAAATACAAAAAGAATCATATGTACCAAATTAATCTTCTTGAGCTTTGTAAATTTTTCGTTGTCATTTTTTTTTTTGAAATAGGGTCCCATGGTGTGTTTCAGGCTGGCCTTGAAACCTTGGGGATCCTCCTATCACAGCCTCCTAGAGTGCTAGGGTGATGGCCACATACCACTGTGCTCAGCTGTGCAGGAGTCTCTGTGTCTTCAACATTAAATTTTTTAAAAAGTGAGAAGACAGAAAGTCTGACTGATGTCAGAAAAATGAGTTTGCATGGGGCAAGGGCAGGGGAGAGGTAGGAAAGGAAGTTTGGGAGCCTGGGGTCTGAGCAGGATAGCAGTGGAATGGGGGCTCCTGTGTGTGGAAGAGGATTTTGAGAACGCGGTACTTGGCGTATGATGTCACCCCACAGTGGCTCAGTTTGACCCAGAAACAGAAATGAACGAGGCCTACACTGAGGAAGGGCTTCCAAAATTCAGGAAGGGTGTATTTTAGCAATATAATTAGAATAATATTCTAGTGAAAGGTAGAAATATTGATCAATGGTAAATCACATAACTAGGTATAGATACAAGGATGCAGGAGACTGTAGGTCATATGTCGATTCCTGGAGAACAAAACAAAGCAGGAGGAAGTACAGCATCACATTTTTTGAAAAGTTGACTTTGTTTCATTTTATGACTTTTTTTCAATGATCAGTTCTAGGGTCACGCAAGCTAAACACCTTCGATACAGAATTTAAGGAGATACCCAGCTCTCGGGCTCATGTGTATGTATGTCACCTTGAGAATAAAGGTCTCCTTATGCTTGGCTTGTGGGAACCTGCCATGTAAGAGGCGCTCACAGAGTCCTTCCCTTTTTGGTCTTGCCCCGGCAGAGTGAACCCTGCCGTAAGTGTGTGCCCAGTGTGTGCCCGAGGGCTTGGCTGTGCCTCCGCCGGTCCCAGCGTCCTCCGGCGGGTGTTACACCTACACTTCTTACTGAACATTTTGTATCTTTTCTTAAATGACTCAGAGAGAAGTGCTGTGCTCTGTTGTTGTTTGTAACAGTTTTTCAGCCTGTTGCTTAAGACTGTCAGAAGAGACAACCCCTTCGACTGGGAATATTAATGTCTTTGCTATGCTTTTCCTCAAGCCAGTGACCCCCAAAGCTTTGTTGGATCTGTTGACCTGCTCCAGGAGTCCGGGATACGCTGACCTGCTCTGTCTGCATGGACTGTCCTCGCGTCTCTGATGCTTCCCTGTAGACCCTGAGGTCCCCGAGTACCTGCTCCAGAACAAGGAGGAAGCCTGCTGTTGTTCCTGTTCAGAGCACAGGAAGGCACTCGCACCTGGCACCAGCAGTCCACTCTTCAGCTGTTGAGTCCAGCCAGGATGTCCAAAAGGCCCTGGCTCCAGCACAGTGCGACAGAAGAGCCCCACTGCGCAGCACACCTGGCACCGCTAGAGCTGTTCTGTGAGGACGACCAGGTCGCACTGTGCAGCCAATGCCTCCTGTCCGGGGAGCACAAGCGTCACGCGGTACACAGCACACTGGTAGCTGCCGAGAAATACAGGGTAAGTTTCACACACTCTCAAAGCACGGGGCCGGCTCCTTCTGGATGGATTGGGCAGGTATTCTGATCCTGCAAAACCATTCCCAAACTTAATGCTTATTAAGAAATACCCACAGAAATATACTATATTTAGTCAAAACTTCAAAGCTAAGAAAAGAGTCATCATTCTAACCCTTTAGCTGTCTAGAGATAGGAATCCATTATTCTGACTTAACTGGAATTCTGTCATGTATTTCTCTACAGAAGTTATTCCAAGAACTACTGAAGCCATTGAGGGAGAAAGCTGAAGTCGCTAAAAGTATATTGGCTGATGAGCAAGAAAGAATGATGATGATTCAGGTCAGTGCTTCTCTTGGTTCTTGGAAGAAAGTATCAATAACGTTAAATAGGCAATAATATCTCCTAAACAAAGTTAAAAGGCAAAACCAGAAAACAGTATTTGACACCCATGGGGCCTGAAGTGCTAATATGCTAAAGAGCTTTTAAAAGTCTGTTAGCGAGCTGGGCGTGGTGGCACACGCCTATAATCCCAGCTCCCGGTAGGCTGAAACAGGAGGATCGAAACAGGAGGATCGCTGTGAGTTTGATTGGGGCCATCCTTGGCTACACAGTGAGTTCATGGCCAGCCTGAACTACATAACAAGACCCTGCCTCAAACCCCCACCCAAGAAGTCCATTAGGAATAAACTGGAAATTCAATAGGAAAAAGATCAAAAACTTAAATTTGGAAAAAGAAAACATAAATATCCCCTTTTGCACTTTTTTATTTTTCATTTAGTTTTCTCATTTGAGTTTTGCTGTGTTTCTTTTACTTTTGTAGATGTGTTTTGTTTTGTTTTGGTTTGGTTTGGTTTTTTGTTTTTGTTTTTTTCCAGTACTGGGAATCGAACTCACGACCTCTCGCTTGCCAGGCAGGCACTGTGCCACTGAGCTAAATCCCCAGCCCCTATAGATGTGTTTTAAACATACAAAACTATTTTGAATTTTGAATTTTGCTTATAGTAAGAGCAAGTAGGAATTATATTAAATAGTGATACAATATTTACAAGGCTTGTGGGCAAAGATCAAAAAGATTTTGTTTGCTTTATTTTGTTTTTTTGTTTTTCTTCCGGTACTGGGAATTGAACTCATGACCTTGCGCTTGCCAGGCAGGTGCTGTGCTGCTGAGCTAAATCCCCAGCCCTAGATCAAAAAGATTTAATATCACCCTTTAGAAGAGTGACATGGGAAAATGAGCATCTTGGGTGTTTTTGGTGACCATAGAAATTGGAAAACCCTAGAGGGCAATTTAAGAACTGCTATCCAAACTGAGGGCTCCCCTCCTTTGTGTAGTTCTCATTTCTAATTTCAAACTGTGTCTGCATACTTATCCTCGTTCTGTTCCAGGCATTCCACATTCTGGGTCTTTTCTCTTAATTTTTAGAGGATGCATGTGTCCATTTGGAGGCAATAAGGGAGGTAGTTACCTAGATGTATAACAATTTCTCAATTGATCCACATTTTTTCAGCCCCAAATAACATATTTGACAAATATTGAAGCCCTACTCTTTACCAGGGAGCATGCAAGGTTCTGGGTATTTGGGCATTCAGAAACAGTTGCCTTTATGAAACTTACACATGGACATAACCACAGTAAGCTACATATGCAATATTTTACACGTAATTCCAGGGCTGGGGATTTAGCTCAGCAGCACAGTGACTGCCTGGCAAGTACAAGGTCACGAGTTTGATTCCTGGTACTGGAAGAAAAACAAACAAACAAACAAACAAACAAAAAAGAGTATCAAACACGTAATTCCTAGAAGGCGGTAAAGGGTTAAACCACACAGGAGTCTGCTAGGCAGAGGGAATCAGCAGAAGTACTGGTCACAGGTCCTGTTGTGTACTGGCTGAGGCGAGAAAAGGAGGTGGAGGCTGCAGATGATGAGGTCAGAAGGTAAAAGGCCTAATAATATTGGACAGTAAACTTTAAATAAAATAAGGAAACCACTAGAAGGTACTGAACAGAAAAGCGGCAAGATTTAACGTGCATGGAACCACTCTAGCTGCCAAAGTGAGGATGTATTTTAGGAGGATAAAAGCAGAGGTGGGGAGACCTAAAAAGAAACTCAGTATAGTCAGGACCAAGCAGTGGTGAACCAGTTGTAGCCGCGGTGGTGAGCAATGGTCAGATTCTTAAAATTTTATTCCACTGAATCTCATAGGACTAAATAGCACGTCTCAGATAACTAGTCCCAGATTTATGTCTCTTGCCTGGAGTTCCAGATAGAAAACTTTCAATCCAATTCCTACTTGGCTGTCTCCTTGGATGTCTAACTGACTAATCACGTGTCATATCCAAAACTGAGTTCCTGATACACTGCCTGCCTCTGGAGTCCAGACTTTGAGCTGTTCCTCTTACTGTAAGCTGGTAGCTCCATACTCCTAGGCACTCAATCTAAAAGCCATGCTGTCTCCCATCCCGAATCCGTGTTTCCCACCCCTGCCATCTAACGTGTCAGTAGATCTCAACAGCATCACTTCATAATTTCAAGACTGTCGATGTCTTGGTGAACCTTAATGCAGACTTTCTCCGTCCTTTGGATTTATGCGTTTTATTTTTCCCCCCGTTCTTCCTGTTCCTTTGTCTTACACTGTGGTTAGAATGGAAGTGGGATACGTAACTGAGATCTCTCATATTTAACCCAAAATCTACTCTGTTCCTATCTGAGGAAGGAGGAGGAGCGGAATTTTAAAGAGATGGTTGCGTCTGAATACAGGGTGAGGCTCCGGCTGCTCAGAGAGGAGAAGAAGCTGAGCGTTCCGAGGCTCCAAGAGTGCAAACCTGACCTGAACTTGAGAGAAGCCAACTGGAAACAACTGATGAGGTCTGCTGCGGAGCAGGAGGAAGAGTCCCGGGAAACGCTGCAGGTGAGACACTGAGCACCTCTTTGCGATATCGGGAAATTAGAGGAAGAAGTGGCGGACAACTCCAGAGCAAGTGTCCTGTGACGACGGCAGGTTTATGGAATGTGTGTGTGCTCACCTGACGGTTCTGTCTCTGTGAACTCACGCCCACACGTGGGTAGAGACACGTGGATGACACGGGTACACTGCGTTTGTGTCCTTGTGTCACTGTGTCACACTGCAGATTGACTCACACTCACGTGACTGTGCGCAGGGCGCGGAGCACCGGAAAGCTGTGTTTCCGTGTGGCGCCGGGTGCACAGCGCGCTTCTGAACCCAGGGTGCTGGGTGGGTTGTCGTCTGAATTCTGCTTTTTCCATCTCCTGAGTGGCTTTGGACCTGTTACTTAATCTCCACGTAGTTTCTTCACTTGTAAAATGGAGGTAACAGTGGGCCTAAGTGATGTCCTGTCCATTTTAAACCATCAGTGGGTGTTGTTGTTAAACATTTGTTGATAGTAGAAGTTTAGATAAAACATATCTGTCAATGGGTACCTTCAAAAGAATAAAAAAGTGGCTGGGCGTGGTGGCACACAGCTGTAATCCCAGCGCTCTGGGAGGCTGAGGCAGGAGGAGAGCAAGTCCAAGCCCAGCCTGGGTACCTTAATGACTTAGTGAGCTCTTGTGTCACAAATAAAGACTAGAAAGAAGGGTTGGGGGTGGATCTCAGCACAGAAATCCTAGGTTCAATCTTTGGTACTGCAAAACAAAACAAGAAACCAAACAAACAAAAAAGGAAACTAGTATCAGTGGCTTAATTATGTAATTCTTCATATTTATTGATATATTTAATGCTAATTATAGTAACATTAATGGATTTTATTTTAATGAAGGGAATAGTAAACCTTCTGATCAAAGTACCTGGCAGAATGTGTGTGACGTGTTTTAGGGGCACATTGTGAATCAGAGGAAACAGACTACATGGGTGCACCTTAAATTAAACATCTCAGGGGCCAAAGAGTTACCTTTGGAAAGATGTCTCACTTGACACTGAGGAACATGATAGCCTTGCTTAATTATGTCTGTTTTTGGGGTTGCAAACAGAAAACCTGGATTTTTGTTGGTTTTGGTTTTGGTTTTTTGACACAAAATCTTGTATTGTTCAGGCTGGCCTTGAATTTGTGGCAGTCCTCCTGCCTCAGCCTCCCCAGTGCTGGGATTATAGGCACGCTCTACCACTCCAGCAGGAGACAGGCTTTAAAGACATGGTTAATTACCAAAGTAAATGCACTAGTAGTCCAATAGTAACAGAGGTTCTTCTGCAGAGACTGGACTCTCTGGCGAGAGAGAACATGAATAGACTGAAGGAGAACGAAGCCAAGGTTTCTCAGCAGCTCTGCAGCCTGCGAAAGCTCACTGCAGAGGTGGAGGAGAAGTGTGGGCGTCCTGCCGCAGCCTTACTCCAGGTGAGACTGTGAATAAGTCCTCATTCCAGGGAAGAAACGGGAAGTGGGCAGTTCTTGACGGGGTCACTGAGAGGGTCCAGTGACCGCCACTGTTTGGTTGTCAGAAGCGCTCAGCTCCCTGCCAGCGCTAAGGTGAATGAGGGCAGCATTATCAAAACAGGATAGAGTTTCCCCAAAAAGGTAAACACAGCTACCTACCCTGTGATCCCACGTCCCACACTGGGTGTGTTTACTGCGGAAGTCATAGTCAAAGGGACATCTGCACTCCATGTTTATTGCAGCACCGTTCACAATAGTCAAGAAATAGAAAGTGTCCATCGGTTCATGAGAAGATAAATAAAATGTGTTTCATACTTTTTTAAAATTATTATTATTACTACTATTATTATTATTTTTTTTTTTTGGTTTTTCTCCGGTACCGGGAACCGAACTCACGACCTTGCGCTTGCCAGGCAGGCGCTTTTGCCGCTGAGCTAAATCCCCAGCCCCTAAAATTATTATTATTATAATTATTTCTGATCAATTATTATTCTCTTATCACCTGAAAGAAATTTCCACTGTCTGAAGGAAACCTGCTCAGCTTTTCCTAACTTATCTTTACTTTTCTTTTTTTTAAAATTTTATTTTAGAGAGGAAAAAAAGATAAACATCATAATGAAACCCAGTTTCAAAACAGGTTAGGGGGACAGTTATAATAGTTGATGTATTGCATATTGTTGTCTTCCTAGTAGTGATTCAGAGGAGAAGATACAGGCAAGATATCTTATCTGTACAATGTTAGCATAAAGCTTTCATTTCAATGAACTAAGAGAAGCTAGCTGTATAACTGTCTTAACTGGCTTGCTCTATCTTAACTATATATTTTTTCCTTTTTTCCTTCCTTCCTTTTCCCTTTCCTTCATCTGTTTGTCTTTTCTTTTGAACAGTTTCATCCCAATTCACAATATCTATTGGACATTTCGGACCTTATTTACTTGTTCATTTGCCCACACTAGTGAGACAATACGGTGTTTACACATATGGGTCTGATTTATTTCACTTATGAGTGTGGTCTTGAGTTGCATCCATTTACCCATAAAAGACTCCATTTTATCCTTTATGGCTGTGTAATATGTTTCCTATTCTCGATGGGGTACTATTTGGTAATGAAAAGTGAAATCCTGCCACTTGGAACAAACTGGATAGAACTAGGGATCGTTATATCAGGTGAACTCAGTGAGGAACAAGAGGACAAGAACCACATACCTTACTCATACGTGGATAATCTAAAAAAGTTGGTCTCGGAAGGTGAGCGCAGCGGTGACCACCAAAAGCTGGCGAAGATTAGGTGAACGGCGGGAGGGAGGCTGATCCCTGGTACTAAGCCGTAGACAGAGGAGGCTGAGAAGGTGTGGTGTGCAGGAGCGTGGTGTGGTGAGTGTCGGTAACAGCAATACACTGTGCACTGTGTTTCAGAAAGTACAGGGAAGGATTTGGAATGTTTCTACCATAAATTTTTAAAATTTTTATTTGGAGACAGGGCCACACACTTGAATTTGTGATTCTCTCTTCCCATCTTCTCAAGCAGCTGGGATTACAGGCATTTGCCATCATACCCAGCTGAGAAGAGATAACAAATTTTTAAGGAATACGTGCACTTATCCCGATTCAAGTGTTACACATTCAATACATGTATTAAAACATCATGATAGCGTATGTAAAACGTTTCTGTTTTAACATATGTTAAAAACTCTTACATTTAAAGAGCATTGTGAACCATTATAAAATCATGGTACGGTGGAGAGCTGCTTCAAGACTAAAAACTCTTCGCTTAAAATTGTCAAGAGTAATGTGAACTGCGATGTGCTTCGACAGGACGAGTAATGCGTTAAAGGGTGATGCGTCCATACAGGGGGGGTTTCACAGCCACGAAAAGGAGCACAGCAGCTCCCCAGCCACTAAAGTAGTATCTTCAGACATCATTAATGAAAAAGTTTAGAACTACTTTTTGTTTGGTTTTTGGAGAATAAGTATATTTATATGTGTGTATATGTACTTGTTAGTACTCACAGACTTTGGGGAAAACCCACACACTTTGTCATCAGCGGCACCCGTGGGAGACAACAGATTCATTGGAGCCCTATTTGCAGTGGTCAGAATGCGTGCGCACCCAAAGTGTACATATGTTGACGTCTCACCGCTAGGGGGCGCGCACTGGGAGGTGACTGCCACCTGGGGGGATCGCTCAGGTGGGATTAGGGCTCCGGGGAGGGGGCCCGGGAGACACCTGGCCTCTCACCGTGCGGGTTCTGAGTTGGGGGGGAAAGCTGTGGATGGCCCCTGCAGACACCGGTTCCGCCAGTGTCTTCATCTCGGAATTCGCTCTGCAGGCGGAAACGCCTCTCCCGCGCGTGACCGCGCAGTCCGGTTCGTGACCTCGCAGTCCGGTTCGTTAGAGCGGGACAACGAACTGGACGTGCCCGCGGGCGTCACGTGCTTAGCGCCCCGCGCGCATGCATAATTGATTAGAAATAAAGGTTTGAAATAACAAATTGAAAAATAAATGTTGGGGCTGGGATGTAGCTCAGTGGCACAGCGCCTGCCTGGCAAGCGCAAGGTCTTGAGTTCTATTCCTGGTACCGGGAAAAAAAAAAAAGAAAAGTTAGTGTTTGCATTTTCTGTTGCTATGTGGCTGTAGTACCGCGGGATTGCTTCCTCCTGGGCCGCAGTGCGTGCCCCCCCAACCCTCCCCCATCCCCCTCCCCACGCCTCTGCGCCTTGTGTCCCCTTGCCTTTTCAAGAGTATCACCGCGTTTCTTCTTCTCTTTGTTTTTCTTTTCTTTTTTTCCTCTCTTTTTTTACTATGTGTGATTAGGTGGTTTTTTTTTATATTAAAAAGAAAAAAAAAAAAAATTAAAAAAAAAAAAAAAAAGAGTAACAATGGTTAATACAGAGTATTGTTATCTTTAAATTGGTTATTCAGAGTACAAGATATAAGCATTGAAGTGTACAAGATGTAGACCTTTTTTCTTCACTGTTTATCATTTTGCTTCCTGGTAAAAGACAAACCATGCGATGTTTAAGCTCAAGCATGTGATTTTTTTTCACTTAACATTATGGTCTCAAGATATATGTCTGTTTTCCTGCAGATGAGGGAAGCTTTTCCTTCTTTATGGCAGAGTAGCACTCTGTTGTGTATAAATAATACACATTCTTTATCCATTCATCTGTTGCTGGACATACAGGCTGCTTCTAGATGTAGCTAGTATGAGCTGTGGTGCTGTGTATGTGGGTATGAATGTATCACTGTAATATGATCTTTAGCTCCTTCAGGAAGATACTTAGAAGGGGAATTGCGGGATCAAATGGAATCCTAGTTTTAGTTTGAGTAATCTCCATAATGTTTTCCATAGTAGTTACTAGCTTACATTCCCACCAACAGTCCACATGGGCCGCCCCCCACCAGCTATGCTAGTGTTTTTTGGTTTTTTGTGTGTTTTTGAGACAGGGTCTCGCTATGCAGTTTAGTCTGTTCTTGAGCTCACTTTGTAGCCCTTGCTGGTTTCGAACTCACAATGCTCCTCCTGCCTCAGCCTCCCGAGTGCTGGGATTACAGGCATATGCCACCACACCTGGCTATTATTTTATTATTCTTGATGATAGCAATTCTTTCTGGAGTAAGGTGGAATCTCAGTTTTGTTTTAATTTGTAATTCTCGAATGTCGGAGATGTTGAACATTTTTATGTATTTATTGGCCATTTGTACTTCTGAAAATGTCTGTTCATTTCAACTGCCCATTTTTTTTATTTGATCTTTTGTTTTGCCAGGTCTCACTTTCTTTTTTTTTTTTCAGTTCTTTACACATTCTGGATACGGAATAGCTGGCAAAATTTTTTTCCCATTCTACAAGTTGTCACTTTCTCATTGTTTCCTTTGCTGTGCGGAAATTTTTAAATTTGATATGATCCCATTTGTTGATTCTTGGTACTGTTTCTTATACAACTGGGGCTCTATTCAGAAAGTCCTGGTCCACCCTTAGGTCTTTAAGGGGTACTTTAACTTCCAGCAGATCGTTTCTGTTTTAACATTTAGATCTTTGATCCATTTTGATTTCAGTTTAGTGCGTGGTGAGAGATCCTGGGTTACAGTCTTCTGCGTGAGGATGCCGGTTTGCGCAGCACCATTTGTTAAAGAGGCTCTCTTTCCTCTGGCCTCAGTTTTTGCCCCATTTTCTTCCATGGTCCTCATGTTTCTGAGCCAGTACTGTGCTGTTTTATCTCTAGTTTTGCAGTGTAACTTGAAATCAGGATTGTGATATCTCCTGCTTGGCTCTTGTTGCCCAGCAATGCTTTGCTGTTCTGTGTCTGGAGTAGAGAACTCGGGTCCTTAAAGTGTTCTCACTCCCAGCCCAGAGTCCTGGGAGCCTTTGGCTGCAAGCATTCCGCACACTTAGGACAGAGCAGACGGCTGACTCTGCTGGGTCCCGCACACCTGTACTGGAGAGGTCTCTCTAGCTAGTTCTGTGAGGAACGCTGTTGGTAATGTCATTGGGATTGTTAAATCTGTCTTACCAGTTCTGGAAGCGTGGCCGTTATGACAAGATCTGTTCCACCCATCCAGGAACAGGGGACATCTCTTCATTTTCTGATGTCTTCAGTCTTTCTCCGAGTACTCTAGTTTTTGTGGTAGAGGTCCTTCAGTTCTGTGGTTAGGTTAACTTCTAATATTTAATTTTTCCTTATGCTATTGTTTTCCTAATTTCATTCTCAGTGAATTTATCATTGATGTACAGGGACATCGTTGATTTTTGTAACCTGATACATTGCTGAATGTATTTATTCTAGGAGTCTTTGGGTGATTGTGTGTGTGTGTGTGTGTGTGTGTGTGTTTTGTTTTGTGTAAAGGATCCTGTCATCCGCAGCACTGAGTTCCTCAGTGTTTGTTTTCAGGAAATGCTTTGTTTTGCTGGATCCAGCTGGCAGTTTTTCCCTCAGCACACTGAATATTTCATCCCACTCCGTCCTGAACGCAGGGTTTCTGTTGAGAAGTCCTCTTCCAGGCGTAACAAAACACATTTATTCTATTTGCTTCATTTCTTCTTATGGTTTTCAGCATTCTGCTTCTCTGACCTTTGAGAATTTGATTGTAATATGTCATGGAATTTTCTCCTGTGGGCTGGATTTTACGGGTGACCTATGATTTTCTCATACCTGGATTTTCAAATTTTTCCTCCATATTTAAAAAGTTTTCCATTATCATTCCTTTGAATAACCTCTCTATTCCTCTGTAGTTCTCCAGTTCTTCCTTGATGCAAAAGACTTACGGATTCCTTCTCCCCGTGGCCTCCCATCGATCCTGTAGTTCTGGTTCCTTCTCCTTTCATTTTGCTGCTTTTCTACCTGTATTGTTGTCTTTGAACTCACTGATCACTTCTCTCATCCGATCAGTTCTGTTGCTGATACTTTCTACTGCATGTTTCATTTTGTTCATATTTTTCACCTCCAGGATCACGGTTAGATTTTTTTTATTTCAATCTTTCTGTTAAAATTTTTCAATAAATTGGGAGACTGTTCTTAGAGTTCACAGAGTTGTCTTAAAACAACTACTCCAGATTCCTTGTCTGGAAAATCATTCATATGCCTTCAGGATCAGTTGCTGGTACTTTATGTTTTCTATTTGTTGAGGCCTTATTTCCTTATTCTTATTTTGTGTAAACCTGCATCTCTATCTGTGCATGGACATAGTTGGTATTTATTCTCTTTGCAATCTGGCTTTGATAATCAGTGTTCTATTTTTGAGTGACTTGTTTAAAAATCTAGTGAACTTTTGCTTGTATTCTTTTTTAGCATCAAGGACACAAAAGCTCAGACTGACTGTTCACTTGGCAGTGTCCTACCTGGAGGGGCTCCCGGGGGTCGCGGAGAGGACCCCAGCTGGCTGTAAAGCCATCTGCGCTTCCAGAGTGTCTGGACCGCGCTTCCAGAGCAGCACACACCGAAAACCCCGGCTTGTGCAGCGTCCTCCCGGCAAGGTGGGGAGCTGCTGCCCAGCTCTGTGCGCTGGCTCCTGTGTCCCTGTCCCCCGCTGCCACTTTTCACCTCGCTGGGTAATACTCCACGTGGACTGATAGAAGAGTCAGTCTCCTGCACAAGACTTGGGACAGTGGGGTGCCCGATGTCCGCCTCCGCTCACTCTTTGCAGTGGGAAATCGTGAGAGCAGTGAGACTTTCTGCACCTGGTGTGGCACGTGACTTGGGGGTGGGTGCTGTGGTGGAGAGAACCGCTCTCCACCCGCCCCGCCGTGGCTGCACTTGTCTTCAAGGGCTGCATGGCCTCCCTGCCTGGCTCCTTTCGTTCATGAGCAGCGCGGTCATGTGTAGATTGCCCCTCACCGAGACGTTTCTGTGGGGGTAACACTGGGGACCCTGCTCCCATGTCGCTGAATTTCAAGGTTCTGTGGGTGCTGGTGAGTTAGTCTGAAATTTCTAAGTTACAGTTTTTCAGCATAGTGGTTTTTTTTTTTTTTTGGTACCAGGAGCCAAACTTAGGCCCTGAGCTTGCCGGGCAGGCGCTGTGCCGCTGAGCTACGTCCCCAGCCCCGAAGTTACAGTTTTTAAAAGTCATGTTGTATTTTAGGCAACAGAAAAAATAGAAATGGGCTTGTCTATGCACGGGTACTGTTTCTCTGTTAAACCTGGCTTTGAATTTGCATGCACTACGGCAGGAAAGCTCAGGCTGTGAATCTCCAATGAACAGAGGTTAGCTGTGCTACTCATTCAGACCTGTGTTGGGACGTTGCGCAGACTCCAGGGAACAGTGTAACAGCGCTATGCTTGAACAGTACAAGTAAAGGCGTAGGCTAAAGTCTAATAAAACTCATCTCTGACGTAGGTCACTCCATGACTGACGGGTAATCAGCGCTTTTGCCTATCTTTCTGCCAGAGGAAAAGGGAAAATCCCCAGGAGGTATCTCTGGAGATTCTATGGCTATGTTATACTTAGTCACCTGTATACAATAAAATATTTCCACGTGTCTCGAGAAGGAAAAATGACCTTTCATTAGAGAATAAGAAAGAAGAAAACTGAATGAGAAACTATAAGCATCAGGATGATTGTCAGTAGAACAACAGTACATAAGAAAATTGTTAGCATTAATACATTTTAAAATGAAAAAAGGTACAAAATATAAGAATGAATGTAGACTGTCCTTGGAAACTTTAAGCTTATTGAACAGATTTGTGGAACTAAAACTTATCATACATGATAAGAACCCCAGGTGGATTGAGCAGTATACTGCACAGATCAGATTACAGAGTCACTTAATTGTAGTTCATTGGTTTTGGGTTTTTGGTGTTTTTTTTGTTTCATTTTGGTTTTTGTCTTTTTGAGACAGGGTTTATTTATGCAGTTCAGGCTGGCCTCGAACTCAGCAGTGATTTTCCTGTCTCAGCCTCCCAAAGTGCTGAGATTATAGGTGTGTGCGCCAGCTCCCCCACCCAGCAATTGTAGTTAACTCAAAAACTGGTCAGTGGAAACATTCTTACATTGAAGCATACAGAGAAAAAGCACAAAACAAGAAGGGAACAGATTATCAAAGACGCAAGTTTTGATAGTCTTCACATTGGAATCACAGAGCAAAGAGCAAGTTGAATACAGGTAATGTGCACAGGACTATTCAGTAGTAATTTTTTTTAAAAGGGAGAAAAGATTTCTGCCATCAGAGTGGGTCACATCTTTCTCAGAGGCGGTTACACTTTTTCTCTCATTTCATTCTTCAGATTTTCATTTTTTCTTCTGTGAGTTCAGATCCTCAGCTGATCTCTTCCATGAAATGTTTTATTTTGGGACTGTGTCTTGCACATCAGGAGCTTCCTTGTTGTTTTCTTATTACAACTTCCATTGCTTTACTGGTAATTAGAATATCTTTCGGTATGGTCTATATTCGGTCAAAAGTTGTGCTAAGTCCTTTTGAGGCAGTCAGTCCCATTTGTTAGTTCTAACTCTGATGAGGTCTTTGGGGAGATAGAGATATATATATGCATGTTATATATGTGTATCTATATATATATATAGATACACATGAGATATATATACATGTTATCTGCAAAGACATTATTTTACTTTTTTATTTTAAAGAGAATAAAAATAACAACACAGGCAAAAACAATAAAAATGACACAAGGTTTCAAAACCAAATGATGGGAATTAACAGTGGTTGTTATATCACATATTGTTATCAACAAAGATACCAGATGTAAGAAGGCAAGACTGATCAAACCATTAAAAAGAATAATAAATAATTTGCTTTGTTTTGATTTGCATGGGTTTTTTGATTTATTTACTTAACTTTATTTATTTAGCCTCACTGCATGGCTAAGATTTTCAGTACTGTCTTGGTTACTCTTCTTTCATTGCTGGGACAAAATACCTGACACCCAGCATCCCTGGAATAATTTTTACTGAGTCATTAACATCCTGTTAATGTTCTACTGAACTAAATTTACTAACATTTTACTGAGGATTTTTACATTTTGGTTCATTAGTAACACTTGCTCTATAAGGTGTTACCAAATATGGGGAATTATACATTTAAAAAAAAAAATTGTTTCAAGCATTCATTGTTCATGTCACTTCCTGCAGCACTTCCGGAAGGCCTGTCTTGTGTCTGTAGTTATGCTTTAAGGATGCTTCTCTGCCTGAATCAATTTCAAATGTTCCCCTTTTGTGGTCATTTTGATTTTGAGGAGCCAGAAGTCACACATGCCAGATCCAGTGAAGGAGGCAGATGAGGACACAGCGTGCTTTCACTTGACACAATGACTGTAAACACTTGATCAACAAAGTTATCATAAAATATGATGGATAGTTACATTTATAAATTCATTAGAAGTGAAGAGTCATAATAGGTAAAAACTAAAAATAAATAAACTTACATTTCTCAAATTAATAAAATAATTATTGAAAAGCCTCTGTAGGCAAACCTCTAAGGGAGAGCTCAGTTCTAGGCCAGGGTTAGTCACAGGCCGTGCAGGGGTGTGGCCCATTTCACTCCGCTCCTGCCCTGGCTCCGGCTCCCTCCTGACCTGGGGCCCTTCCTTCGCTCAAGTCCTACCACTGTGAGTGCAGAAAGCAAATACATGAGCCCCACTTTAAGCAACATTTCCCTTAGGAATACATCAAAATTATTTCAAGACTTCTTCCTACTCCATGTTAAAATTTGATTTCTCAGAATTAGTTCTGTGAGACTAAGGAAGTTACATGGAAATCAAGTTCATCGTGGCAATAGGATATTTCCACGTGTACAGCTTACAAAGCAGGTGGTTTAAATATCCAGAAGTAACTTTATGTCTTTGTTTTTTCTTCCTAGAATGCAAGACACTGTTTGGAAAGGTAAGTTCCTTGTGCGCACAGTAGGGTCAGAAGCAGGAGTCTGATGCGCTGAGCACTCAGAGGTGAGCGAGCCTGGGAGGGATGGGGGGGCTCTGTCTCCTGAGAGTGGGAGAGGTCGCCCTCTCCATGGAGGCCCGGCCCCCACGCAGGCAGCTCACATTGTCTTTTTCCCTTTTTTTAATAGAACTGAGTCACTACTTCTTCAGCCCCTCGTGCCAGCTCGCATCACAGACCTGAGTTCGTGTCAAATAAAAAGAAGGAGCAAAATGCTAACCGTGCACCAAAGTAAGCTGCCGTGCATCCGTGAGCACACGATACAGTTCAACTCTTGCTGGGCGTAGTCCTGGCCCGAGGGAGGCTGAAGGAGGGATCACCAAGAGTTCAGCCAGCCTGCACTACACAGCAGGAATCTGTTAAAAAAAAAAACATAAATGAAAATATTTTTTGTTGTTGTTGTTGTTGTCTTTTTGAGACAGGGTCTCACTATGCAGTTCAGGCTGTCCTTGAGCTCACTTTGTAGCCCAGGCTGGTCTCGAACTCACAACGATCCTCCTGCCTCAGCCTCCCAAGTGCTGGGATTACAAGCATGTGCCACCATGCCCGGCAAAAACAAATTTTAGTAGTTCAAAGATTAGCAAGCATAATGTGCTACACTCATGAGGTAGCTGTATCAAGAAAATGTATAAATTTCTTATGAAAATTCTTTACCATTGTCCCATCCCTCATACATAACTGCAGGCAGGTTCTACTCCTTATGTATTTAAAACTTCAGGGGTAATATTGCACCACGTACAAACAAGGATTGATACGTCCTCTCCATGTAGTTTTGCTTTTCCCAGAGGGACCTATCCTGGGCGTCATCGAATATCATAGAAATAGTGCCTGGCCTTTGGAGTCTGGCTTCTTTCACTCAGCATAATTCAAGTGAGGTACGTCCAAGGTACCACGTGTATCAGCAGTTTGTCCCTCTTTATTGCTGAGAGTATTCCATTTTCTAAACGCCATAATCTATTTATTCTTTTGCAGTTCCACAGACATTTGGGTTGTGTCCAGGAGTGAGCTGTAATTTTTGCATACAGATATTTGCATAAACATGACTTGGTTATTCTTGACTAGCTCTCGAGGAGTGGGATTGCCGAATTTGTTTGCCAACTACCTTTGCCGCTTTGCATGCATATCAGTAGTCCATAAGCAGATCAGTGACCCTACAACTTCGCCGGTGCTCGGTACAACTGATTTGGTTGTTTAGATCTAACCTACGGTTAGGTAGTGGTATCTCACTGTTATTTTAATTTATATTTCTGAGATGACTAATAACTGGATGTATTTTCATGTATTTATTTACTCTCTTCATCTCTTTTGGTGTCACATATCCAAACCTTTATTTCTAAAATGGAGTTTTCTGTTTTCTTACTGAGTTTTGAGATTTTTTTTGTATATTTTGCATATCAGTTCTTTTTCAGATATATATTCTTGCAAGTATTTTCTCATAGATTTATATTACTGTTTTTCCAACGATGTCTTTTGAAGACTAGAAACTTTGATGAAGTTCAATTTCTCACATTTTGGTGGGGGGCGCAGTTTGGGTTTTCTGTGTTTCAGTAATAAGTCTTTGCCTGCCCCAACAGAGATGCTCTTCTAGAAATTTTATAGTTTTATATTTTGCATTTAGGTGTATAATCTACTGGAATAAAAACTGTACGCATTTCAAGACATGGTGCAAATACTCTCTTTCTCCTGTGTTTTTGTTACTACTTAGTGCATGACTATCCAGTTATTTTGGTGCCAACTGGAGATGAGTTTTCAGTGTCTTTGTCAAAAGCACTGCATTTGGCCCTTCTGTTGAACAGGTGTATGTCACCAGGCCTGTCGTGGATTCTAATAGGTCTGTTGATCATTATGTCTTTTTGCCAATACCGTACTGACTTGATGGATAACTCTGTAGGAAGTCTTGAAAGCAGGCAGTGTGAGTTCTCCTAATTAATAAATTATGTGATCTCTTCAAATAACATCTTGCTATTGTTGTCCAGGCTGGCCCGTACCTTGCTCTGTAGCCCAGGCTTAAACTTGTGATCCTCCTGCCTCAGTCTCTCAGGGGCTGGGGTTACAGGAATGTGTCACCACACGCTGCTCAAATTAACTGCTTTTCTAAATAGTTGGTCTATTCTAGAGTTTTCAGTTTCCACATAAGTTTCACAATCAACTTTGTTGACTTCAAATAATATCACTGGAATTGAGAGGTGTTATGTTTAAACTGTAGGACAATTTGGGCAGAACACTGTGATGACATAAGCAATATTAACATGTAAGGATTTTATGTTTTAATGAGATTGATTCCTATATATTTTATGTTTTTAGTGCTATTATAAATAGTTTTTCTAAATACCAATTTGGATTTCAAATTTTATCTATTTCTAGTTTATTATAGAGATAGAAATTATATTGCCATTTGTATCTTATAACTATGTCAAGCATATATAGATTCCATGATATATTCTTCTAGGACAGCCATATTGTCTATAAGGTGCTGATCAAAAATTACGGTGTGTGTTTAAGTAAAAACGCATTACAGCCAGCTGTGGTGACACACGCCTACAAGCCCACCATTCTGCAGAGTGAGACAGGCGGGTCGCCACGAGTTTCAGGCCAGCCTGTGCTGCACAGTGAGATCAAGGCAAGCCTGAACTCCAGACCCTGACCCAAAAAATTATTATTGTAAGAGGCGTACTGCCATCAGTTCCCCCTCAGAATGTCCTTGAAACTGCAGCCCCATCACTCTTGCCACTTCTGAGGCAGTGCCGCAAGTCCTCTTTCCTGAGTGTCTCCAAGCTGTTTGATCAAAAACATGACGGATGTTCTTGCCAAGTGCTGTTCAGTGGAAAGACAGGCTCCTAAAAACATCACCGTGAGTCCTCATCTACCGTCTTCATTGGATGTGGCACTGTGTGACTTCTGGCTCTTTCCCAAAGCCAAAATGACCGTGAAAGGTAAACATTTTGAATCAGTTCACAACATTAATACCACAACAGCACAACTAAAGACACAAGTAAAGACTTCTAGAACTGCTTCAGAAAATAACAAGAGCCCAGCATGTTGCTCATGCCTGGAATTCTAGAACTGGGGAGGCTGAGGCAGGAGGATCACCACAAGTTCAAGACCACCCTGGGCTACATAGTAAGTTCAAGGACAGCCTAGACGACATAGCAAGACCCTGTCTGAAGAAAACAGAAAACAGGAAAAAAGTGGCAAAAATGAGTATTTTGAAGGTGATTAATGGCAGTGAGTCTTACTGTAATAATAAGTTCTTAAAATTTAAACTTTCACCATAATTTTCATTACATCTTATACAAATATGGATAAGTTTATATTTTCCTTTCCAGTGTCTTGCTGTACTTGTTTCAGTCCTGCAGGATGTTAGACAGGAGTAGTGAGAATACATACTCGCCTTGATCTTGACTGTAGAGCGAAAGGAAACATTAGCCTGTTACCCTAAAATTTGATGTTATTGTATGCTTTTTATAGTTGCTGTTCAACTAAAAAATATCTTTATTCTTACTTTGATGAAAACTTTTCTCATGAATGACTGTTGAAATTTTCTAATCTCCTTTTCTGTCTCTTAATGTTTTTTCTTTCTGAAACTATTAATAAGATAGATTGTGTTGATAGATTTTCATACATATACACAATAGTCTTACATTCTTAGGATAAATTCTTGGTAATAATGTTTTGTCCATTTCATATATTGGCATGTTTGCTGTGCTAACATTTTGTTAAGAATTTTTACATCGAGATTCATGAGTGACAGTCTATAGTTGCTTGCTCTGTAATCACCTTCTGGCACATTGAAATTAATCCATTTTGTTTTTGAGATCTGGATGATCTTGTTTTTTTTTTTTTTGTTTTTGTTTTTGTTTTTCTCCGGTACCGGGAACCGAACTCACGACCTTGCGCTTGCCAGGCAGGTGCTTTTGCCGCTGAGCTAAATCCCCAGCCGAGATCTGGATGATCTATTTGGTTCTTTGTTAAATGGTTTAGGCTTGCTTTTTAGTTTTTATAATCTGTACACATTTTTTGCTAACCATGCATTCTACCATGCAGCTCTACCCCTGCCCTTATTTCCTATATAGATTTTTTAGTATTTTTTCTTCAAGCATAGCAAGCAAAGTTATTTTAAAGTCTGTGCCTAGTAATTCCAGTGTTTAAAGTTCCTTACAGATTGATTTCTGCCAGTCTTGGTCAATAGTAGTTTTCTATTTTGTGAATGTATATCCTTTAACTTTGGATACTAAGTTGGCCTTTGTTCCTCAGGTATTATTTTGAGAAATTCTTTGTTGCCAGGAATAAAGCAATATATTTTCCAGAGAAAGCTTTCGTGGTTTCTGCTAGTCTCCTGGAAATACTGAGAGTCTGGGCTGACTTGCACTTTAAAGTTCAAGGCCTGTGGCTTTGGGACTGCTCTAATAATGTGAACTGGACTGCTGGTCCAAAGATTTAAGTCAATTTAACTTACTGAAGTTAAGTAATAGAAGTTAAAGGACTTGCTGCTGGATTAGATGTTAAAGAAAGTAAGAAATACAGGACTACTCCAGATTTATAGCTTAATCAACTAAAGCAACAAGGGTACTATTATCTGGGGAGTAGAGAGTGGAGAGGAGTGGGGTTTGGGTTCCATTTTGGATGTATTATGTTTGACATTCCCGTTACACCCACCTAGTAATTGAGAGTGCGCTTGTGGAGTGAGTTGTGAACATACAGAAGATATTTAAAACTGGGGCTGAGGTTACCTGCCCAAGAAAATGAAAATGGTAAAAGGAAGGAAGTCTCCAGGACTAAGCTCCAAGAAATTCACAAATCTGGGGGCTGGGCAGAGATAGGAACAGCAGTCTAAGATCTGAAAAGGGCAAACGGCAGTTTCCTTTGAGTGTAAGGGATCACACTGAGCTTACTTTGCGTTCTCTGATTTTATGGAGAAGTCTCATAGGTTTTCTTGCTTCTCCTATAATATGTTTTCCTTTGATTTACTTAGTATCAAGTACTTGCTGTCAGCAGCTTTAGGGATTTATACCGCACAGGAGATGTTTAAGATGAGTGGAGTGATTGAGACACAGGGAACAGCCATGAATCAACAGTTCTTTTAGCTGCCACCAGTACTTCTGGCTGTTCCAGGATTGGGAAAAAAGTCTTTAGAGGACTAGAGGTGGATCCCCTGAGGGGGACTGGGTACCAGGACAACCTTACAGCCTCTGGGGTGAAGGTACTTCTAAAGCTCTCCTCCGCTAGTCTTCGTTCTGTATTTTTCCCTCACGAATCGTTCCTTGATGGTATCCTTTTCCATCATCTTACTCCTTTTCCGTAGTGTCCACCTATTGAAAAAGCTGAGGCTCTTTTGCCTGGAACCTCCGAGATTCCCCGTATCTGCCTGAGACTTGCTCTTGCTCACTGGGAAGAACCTGCATATAAAAAGTTCATCTCTGGCATTGGTTTGGACGGATGCCTCTGTGATTTAAATTTCTCTCCGTCTGCAGGACAGATAACTTTGGATCCTGAAACAGCTCATCCTTGCCTGGCCTTTTCTGAAGACCTGCGAACTGTGAGACTCAGAAACGCCCAGCAGGACGTGCCCGGACGCCCAGGGCGCTTCGACTTCAGTGCCTCCGTGCAGGGCGCGGAGGGCTTCAGCTCAGGAAAGCACTACTGGGAGGTGGCGGTGGGCAAGGCGGCACGCTGGCAGTTGGGGGTGTGCGGAGACTCCACAGGCAACCAGGACCAAGTGCTCGGAGCTTCTCCAGATAAATTCCTCCTCATGGGAGCCGTGATGGGGGCTGAGTATACTTTCTGGGTCTTTCCCCCTTTAAAAAAGGTCTGCTTGCAAAAGGAAATGCAAAAAGTTGGCGTTTTTGTAGACTATGAGTTTGGTCACATATCATTCTACAATGTGACAGAGGGCGCACTCATTTATAATTTCTCTTGTCTCTGCTTCCAAGGAGCTCTTAGGCCTCTATTTGCTCTTTGTATCCCGAATGGAGACATGAATTCAGACTCTCTCACTCTCTGTCCCCCTTGTGTTCCCTCCTGAAATGTCAGTGTTGTAAGAACAAAATCCAAGAATAGCAAATTTATAGACATTTTCTAGTGAAAGTTAAAAATCAGTTCATAGTTGTGACTGTGCTCATGCTCCCCGCCATACAGTTACACCGCTGGGCTCAGCTGACCTTGACTGTCTGCGTCCAGCTGCTGCTTCCACGTGCCGCCCAGGCCAGCCTGACCACACCCCGCTGCAGCATCTCAGCTTAAAATATGTGCACGTGGAGCTTTGTTTCCACTTGCTTCACGGACTCTATACGTTGCGCCCAGAACACACTGGCCTGGCTAAGGACACTTTCAACTCTACCTACTCTTCTCAGACCCCCTCCCTCCCAGAATGTTCCTGTGTAATGATAAACAATTTAAACTCAAACCTGACTCGGGCTGGTGATTTAGAGCTGGTTCCCATGTGTAATAAAAACCCGCTAGTGTAAATGAAAACCGCCTTCTAACTCCTCGGTGCGCTGGAGGCGTCCTAACCAATTCAACCTAGAAAGGAATGACTTAATTTCCCTGCCTCTGTCTTTGCTCAGGAGTACGTAATGCTGAGAACCAAAAAAATTTATGGAGGGACTTTGATGTAAAAGGTTGATCATACTTTCCTTTCCTTACTTTTTAATAACTTAAGGATTAAACCTAGTTATATCGAAAGGCAAGATCCCAGCACCATCTGGGAAGTGGCTAGGGCAGGCACAGCGAAGTGGCACAAGGTTTTCCTAACATACACGGACAGTTCGGTCCTGGATCCTGTTACATAGCATTGGGTTGGCTTCCTTACTGTGATAGGCACACTTAGTAGGGCAGTGATCCAGTTTTATTTATATTCCCCAAAATAGTGCCAGGCGGGGTGGGACACGCCTGTAATCCCAGCACTCGGGAGGCTGAGGCAGGAGGATCGTTGCTAGTTTGAGGCCAGCCTGGGCTACAAAGTGAGCTCAAGGCCAGCCTGAACTGCCTAGCTAGACCATGTCTCAAAAAGACAAAAAAAAAAAAAAAAATCCCCAAAATGGAAGCCAATTTCTGTGCCAAGGGAAAGAAGCGTGGTATTTACTTTTTCCTCTGTAGCTGTACTCCTACACTGTGGAAGATAAGTGGGGCTTGTTTTGTGTGGGTGGAATCCAGGGCCTCCCCACTCAGCTACATCCACAGTTCTCTTTTTTTTTTTTCATTTTGAGACATGGTCTCAAAATTGGACTTGAATTTGTGGTCCTTCTTCAGCCTCTTGAGTGCTGGGATGACAGGCATGTGCCGTCACACCCGACTGTTTTGTTTTACCTGTCTTTTGGAGACAGATTTTCAGTTGACTTCTTAGAACTTGCAAAATTTGCTTGTAAAACGTCGTATAGTTTTTGTTTGCTTGTGTTATAAGTTTGTACATGTGGAAAAAGTCGTTGTATCTTCACCCTAAAAGACAAGAAGATGGGAAAAGTGCCCTGCTCTGAGAAAGGGAGGCCAAGGTAGAGGAATGAGATGAAATGTTAAATTAAGAAATTGGCTCTCCAATTCTTGAAGAATGTCTTCCCGATGACCTGAGGAAAATGTAGTGCTATTTCAGTACACAGGGACATGTGAGAAGATTTAGCAACAGCGTCTGTATGATTTTTTTGATTTTTAAAATCCCATGTATAGCTGAGC
>NW_004955403.1:21106602-21117634 GCF_000276665.1 Chinchilla lanigera
TTTTTTTTTTTTTTCCATATCTACAATTTTAGCACTTGGGAGGCTGATTAAGAAGGATCATAAGTTTCAAGACCAGCCTAAGCTACATAGCAAAATCTTTTCTCAAAACAAAATTGTTAAATAAAATCTCATGTATATATCTCCATGTCTAACTACTCAAAATTACCAGCTAAAAATACTTTAAACCAAACATTTATATTGCCATCAAATCCACAGTAATAAAACTAGTTTAGAATGAGGGAAACCGCATATAAGCGAAACCAGCGATTCTCACCAGGGGTGGTTTTGCAGGAACATTTGGCAGCCTGGAGACTTTGCTTGGGTGTTACAACTCCAAGAGAATTTGGGGTGCTGCTGGAATCAGTCAGTCGAGGCCAGTGATGTTGCTATGTACCCTATGGTGCACAGTAACCCCACAGACAGAACTGCCTGACTCAAAGTAGAAGTTGTCTTGAAATGAGAAGTCCTTAGACCAACAATTGTCATAAAAAATATGGACAGAGAACTTTGAAAACTTACAGTATCATAGAGAACATTGTTATACATTATCTACATCCTCCAAAGTGCGGAAATTTTCAGTATAATACCCTTCTACAAAAAGCTTAAGGGAAAATTAATATTACATTGAACTTATAAATATCATAATTATTAACTATTTACACATTAATAGTAATAGACTTGGGTAGTTATTGTGTATATATATATATATATATATGCATATATATATACATTTTATTTATTTCTTTAATGTCCAAAAGACTATCCAGTTACAGCTAATTCCACACCTTGCAGGACTCACCTTAAAACCTCCCAGCCCAGGCTCTAAGCACTATAAATATCTTCCCCTAATTTCTCTATTTTGAAACACAATAAAACCGTCAGGTCTGTGTTTCACCTTACTAAAGAGTGTAATTTGTAAGCTTTGTTTGAATGGCAGGGTGTGGGGTGGTCTTTCCAAAGAGTCTAGTAGCTAACATTTTTCACCTTTTGAACAACAAACTACCACAAATTCACCTTCAGCTATACACATTGTTTCTCCTTTATTTTTCTTTTACAATAAACTTTTTTCCTAATTATATTATCTTCAAATTCCTATAGGGTTTTATGATATTCTAGCCTAGAAATCAAGATTTGGAATATATTTTCTTAAGAAAACAGAATAATCAGGCTTGACTAGCCATATTGTCCCTCTTGACACTAACTGCTGCTATAGTGCAAAGACAACCCTGCTTGCACTTAAATGAGTGTATGTCTATGTATTCCAATAAAACTTTATTTAAAACAAAAAACAGGATCCCGGGCTTTGTCAGTTTCTGCTATAATTATTCCCTCTATTCAGTATTTAAACCATCCTTCAGTGGAGGACTTCCAAAATGAGAATTTTTTTCCATTTTATAAACCCATTTTTACCTCTGCATCTCCTGCTAGACATTGCCTAACCTTACTTCATATTCACTAAAGAGAGAGGTCAAATCCTGAAGTCTAAGCTGCACCGCAGGCGGGAACAGAAGGATTGTCCAACTTGGCCCACTTAGCAAGACCCTGTTACATACTTTCTTTTACATTATGAAAACTAAGGGCCATCTGCAGTGGTACACCCTCCACTCCTGAATTCGGTCCCATGTGCTTTCTTCCTGTCTATTTTTCTGCCTGTAAGTCTCAGTACTGGCTTTCACATGCTAAATCCAGTAGACTGTTGCATTTTTACCTTACTTGAACTCTCAGCAGGAGTCACCACCATTAATCTCTTGCTTTTCAAGAAAAGTCTCCCCTGACCCGCCAGTCACAGCATGTCTTGTCTTCTCACTGTGGCGGCTGCGTCTTTCTGTTCACACTTACAGTCAACCAGCAAATTCCTGACCTTCCTCACCTCACTCCTCTGTCCTAAGTGAGCCTCGTGGTCACAGCTTAAGCTGTCAACTTCCTCACAAATGACTCCTAAAGTTATACTTCCAACTCTTAAATTTATACTTGTGGTGAGTATACTCTGTCCAACAGGTAAGAATTGGTTCATGTGAGATGAAAAACATCGTAGCTACAACCATGGTTTGTGCCCTCCTGGTACATAAGCAGATGGTCAGTGCATCTGTGGTAGTGGAATTTCATTGTGCAGAGGGTGGTTAGGAACGAAAGTCTTTTGGGGAGCAATAATGACAAAATATTGAGACATAATGCTGTAACTCCAGGTTGCACCTTTGACCATTTTCCTGCTAAGTGCAGTTGCCGTCCTGGGTTCCCAGAAGAATTAATTTCCAACAAACAAACCTGTCTGTTTTCCCTCCTTTTTTTTTTTTTTTTTTTTTTTGAGACAGAGTATTGCTGTGCAGTTCAGGCTTTGTAGCACAGGCTGGCCTTGAACTTGCAGTGATCTTCCTAGTTCAGCCTCCCAAATGCTGGGATTATGCCCGGCCTGTTTTCCGTCATCTTTACCACCACCATCTGGAACAAATCTCTGCTATCTCCTGCCTTGTTTCTTTTCTTCCGCACTGCTGAGCCTTGGTTTCTATCCTCCCTCCAGAGTACGCTTTTGAGTACGAATCATATGATGCCGTCACATGAATAAAACCCTTGAGTAGTTTTTTGAAGGGCCTAGAATATAAGCAAAACCCATCTCATGGGTCCTACGTGAGTGGCCCCTGCCATGGCTGCCTTGCCTTGTCTGTTATCAGAGTTCTCCCACCTCTGCAACTTGATTTTGAAGAACTATAACCCCAAACTTAGAAATCAAAGGAAAATGGAGCATGTCGTGTCAGTGTCACTCTAGGGCATCATCTAACAAACTCCTGTTATTCAAAATTCGTAAAAGAATATACTTGATTTGACTTAATTATTTACCATTTGATGAAGCCCTGACAGTGTAAAGATGTATATTATCCTAGAACGATTTGGCAGGAAAGATCATTTCAAATGTTTTGGTTTTGTTGTGCTCTATGGTGTTAACAGCTTTGTGATAAAACTAAGTGTCTTAATTACTTTTCTCTCTTTGCTGTGACAAAACACCAGACACCCCAAATTAAGGAAGGAAAGGTTTATTTAGCTCACAGTTTGTAGAGGTTTCAGTCCATAATCAGCTGGCTTTAAGGCAGGGTGGCACATGGCAGAGGGGCAATAGTTCAAGGGGTCAGAAGACAGCAAATGCAGCAAGAGCAAAAGTTGTGGGGAGGGCAAGCCTCTTTTCCTCCTTGATATTGTACACTGGCTATTGGCCCACACCATCTCCGCACACTCCTCTTGCACAGGCTCAGGATGTTTACAAAGTGAGGACTCTGGCCCCCTGCTGAGTCACTTAGCTAAACTTCTAAACTTCTCAGTTCTCAAGTTGACACAGTGTGTCAACCAATACTCTAAGGAATCTTACTTCCGACTTGCTTTTCTATTCCTAATGATCATAAACCTCAGCCTCTCATTTTTCTAGGAAAAACTAATTCCCTAATTAATTAAGGAACTGAATAAAATCTTTGACATACGTCCCTTTATATTGTATGATGCTCATTTCTTTTTAGTTCTCTTCTATAAACTCTTTCATGATCAATTTTAGCAACAAGTTGGTGTAGTAGAAACATCCAGTTGTTACCAGGTTTTGAGGCACTGGAGTCCCCTTCTAGGTGGTTTCTAGGTTTTTCTGTCCTGAGCAAAGAATCAGTCAAGACAAGCTCAACTAGTAGCAACATTTTATTACAGGTAGGAAAAGAAACAGGCTCTGCAGAGTGAGTTCAGACCAAGTAAAATTAGGAAAAGAAGCATACCTTACAGCATGCAGGGGGGCCACAGAGCAGCAAAACTTGAATGTGGACTGTCCTTTTTGTATCACCCACTCCTCAGGCTGGTGTCAGGTCTATCGAAAACCTGCTCGAGTTCTCACAAGAAGCCCACGTGCAGGACTTTGAAAACTGTTCTGTGCCTGTGTCCTGTGATTTTGTAATTAACAGGTCACATCTACTTCCCTGGCCAGCTATGCCCCACCCTAATCTCTCTCATTTCCCCTGAGACACAAATCCCCACAATTCTTTATAGGATGCTAAGGGAGTAGAGGTCTCTATCTTCCATAGCTTTTTCTGGCTGGAGGGGGCTGCAGACCCCACCTACTGGAGAGTATACACTCTCCAACTACTGTGGGGTGTTGTGGCTCACCAGTTGGGTTAAAGAAAGAAAATTTCCTGGCTGGCTTGCCAAACATGTTACTGGGTTTTGGGGCACTGGGGCCTCCTTCTGGAGGTTGTTTCTAGGTTCTTTCTATCCTGAGCAACAAATTGGTCAAGACAATACAAATGGTAGCAAAGATTTTTTTGTTTGTTTTGTTTTGTTTAGCAATTTAGAGGTTTTTTTTGAGACAAAGTCTAACAATGTAGTTCAGGCTAGCTTTCAACTCACTATGTAGCCCCAGCTGGCCTTGAACTCACAGCCATCCCTCTACCTCAGCCTCCTAAACGCTGGGATTATAGACTGGGTGTATACCACCCAGTGCAAAGTTTTATTAAAAGCAAGAAAACAAACAGTCTCTACATAGCAAGTTTGGGCCAAGTAAAAGTTAGACAAGTACACTGTACAACGTGAGGGCAGGCATGCAAGAGAGAGCAAGCAGCCAAAATTCATGTTTTTAGGCTTTTAAGAATGATACTTTGTGGGCTGGGGATTTAGCTCAGCAGCACAGTGCCTGCCAGGCAAGTGCAACATCATGAGTTCGATTCCCGATACCAGAAAAAAAACAAACAAACAAAAAAAGAATTATACTTTGACTCAGCTACTGACCTTCAGAATCAGTGGGAGCCCAGTGAAACTCTCCCTCTACAAAGGTTTTGAACATCCATTTCCCTGCACCTGCAACACTGCCCTCCCCCTTTTTGGCGAATTCCTGCTCATTCTTCAGGATCTTAGCCTGAGTGTTAGCCCTCAAGGGTGCCTGCCTTGACATTCTCAAAAAAGCTAATCTTGGGATATCATTACATCAGTTGCAACTTCTTCCTATACACAGTAGGAGTTTTGTGGGTGACTATTTGATTGGTTCCACTAGAGTATAAATTGCATGAGAGTGTGTGTTTTGTTTGTTCTTTTAGCTCCTAGTATTAAACAGTCCCAAGCACATAAATAATAATACATATTGAAAGAAAGTGAGGAATAGGGCATGTGGTACATGCCTGTAGTCCCATCTGCTAAAAATTAACAACTTTCGGGCCATCCTGGGCAGTTTATGAGACCTTGTCTCAAAATACAATTTTCAAAGGCCTGGAAATGTAGCTCAGTGTTGAGCAAAAGAAAGAGGGAGGGAGAAGCCTGAACCACAGAACTTTGCTTGCGATAGGGTCTTGCAATGTAGTCTTGAACTCACTATGTAGCTGTTATGGTTTGTGTCTGGGTGTCCCCCAAAAGCCTCATGCAGTCGTCGGGTGGGCTTCCAGAGTTTATGATTGATTCATGGCCCAATGCTGGGATTATGGGTGTGAGTGCTACACTCAGCTTAGAGCAGATAGTTTGCATACAATATAAGGGAGGGAAAGAGGCTGCTTGCCTCTGCTCCTCCCTTTTGTTCTTGTTGCTTTTGCTATTTTCTACTGCCATGAACTGTTGTGCTCTACCGTGTGCCACTCTGCCTTGGAGCCAGTCGAGCATGGACTGAAACTTCCACAACCTGTGAGCTAAATAAACATTTCCTTCCTTAATTTTGGGTGTCAGATATTTTGTCCCAGAGAAGTGGGGTCATTGCTGTGACTATACCTGACCATGTGGTTCAAGAGCCTTTAGAAATGGTTTGTGGGAAGTGTTTGGAAAGGTTCAGAGATGTCGCCTGAAAAAGTAGAGTTGGCACACCTTCAGCTCTTCTCTATGGGAGATTCTGGTCAGTGGGCTGGGGATTTAGCTCAGCGGCAAAGCTCCTGCCTGGCAAGCACAAGGTCGTGAATTCGATTCCTGGTACCGGAAGAAAAACAAACAAACAAAAAAATAAAGGGGGTATTCTTTGGGATGGGGAGATAGCTCAGTGGCTAAGCGCCTGCCTGGCAAGCATAAGGTCCTGAGTTTGGTTCCTGGTATCACAAAAGACAAACAAAAAACTATAAAAGTCTGCAGTGTTGGTTTGGAGCTGGGGATTTAGCTCAGCAGCACAGTGCCTGTCTGGCAAGTGCAAGGTCATGAGTTCAATTCCTGGTACCGGAAAAAATAAACAAACAAACAAACAAAAAAAGAGATTCTGGTCAGAGGTCAGAAGACCAGAAGGCTGGTAGAAATCCTGCCAGTAAAGACCAGGTTCAGGAGGTTTCTGCTGAGAAGGACTGCATTGGTTGTTGAACTCCAAATGATATGCATTACGGCTTGGCAGAAAGTTTGTGTGCATTTTGGTCATGTCCAGTGACTTTGCCTGAGAATGAGATTAAGGGCTGCGGACTAATTAATCTGGCAGAAGAAATTTCAAGGTAGTTAAACACTGAGATAGTGGCATGGCTATTGCTGGGGTTTTTAGCCAGATTTATGTTGCGAATCAAGAGAAAAGAGCCCAGCAGAATGATTTAACATGTTGTGAGTCTGACCAGAAGGAAGTTCCTGTAGAGCTGTGGACTGCAAAGATAGGGCTGAAGAGATCTTGTTTGCTGAGGAGGAACAACAGAATAGAAAAGATGGCCTGGGGGCATCACTGGGAGCAGCAAAGCAAGTCTCCACCCTTTGCATCCTCAAAACTGTAAAGGAAGGTGAAAGGCTTTGCTTTGAGGAGAAAGCCACAGAGTGCCATGTTCCAGAATGGGCGGCATAGAGAATTTGTTCCTCAGAACTGGAGTGAGAGTGCCCAGCAATCCAGGCATTTGACCCCAATGACCAAGTGAGAGGAAAGCTTGGCTACTGCTCCAGGGGGCAGCAGACCTTGGCATCATCCATGTAGGACTGGTTTAAGGCACATGCAGAATGCAAGAGTTCTGAGGTTAAGAAGGCTTCTACCTGGATTTCAGAAGGCCTGTGTGCCCCTAAAAGGGCAATGTATGAACCTGTGAGTAAGAAACTAAAGTGCAGTGGAGACCTCAGAAGGTTGGAAAGGCCAGGAATGTGGATTGTCTGAGGAGAGCTGCAGGGAGGGAGCAGAGTGGGCCTAAGAGTGAAGCCATGGGAGCTACAGCCACCAGAAGTACCATACGGTGGAGTCATTCAAGCTGTTTGGAGCTCACCATGTGCCACAGATTGCTCCAGATGCTGGATGTGGAACCATAGGATTTAATGTTTGCCTGCTGGATGATGCATTTGCTTTGGTCCCAATGCTTTGTATCCTCCTGTTTTTGTCTTTTGGAATGGTAATATTTATCTTGTGCCATTGAATGTTGGAAGTGTTTAACTTTTCATTTGTATGGGAGCTTGCAGCTGAGTTTGCCTTACATCTGAGGAGAGACTTGGGACTTGGACTTTTCAGCAATGCTGAAACTGTTAGGACTTTGGCAACTCTTGCAGATGAACTAAAGGCTGTTTGTATAAAGGGATGGGCAAGAGTCTTTGGGGGGCTGGGTGTGGAATGTTATAGTTTGTGTCTGCATGTCCCCCCAAATCCTCATGCAGTCATGGGGCAGGCTTCTAGACTTATGATTGATTCATGGTCCAGTGTTGGAATTATGGATGTGAGTGCTACAAGCACCCTGTGATGGATAGTTTGCATACAGTGTAAGGGAGGAAAAGAGGCTGCTTGCTTGTGCTTCTCCTTTTTTGCTCTTATTGCTTTGCTGTTTTCCACCGCCATGAACTGCTGCCTTCTACCATGTGCCACCCAGCCTTGAAGCCAGCCAAGTATGGACTGAAACCTCCACAACCCGTGAGCTAAATAAACCTTTCCTTCCTTCATTTTGGGTATCAGGTATTCTGTCTCAACAACAAGAGAAAAATAACCAAGACAGTAGCCCAGGCTGGCCTCAAGCTCATGGCAATCTTCCTGCCTCAACCTCCTCAGTGAAACAGCAGGAATTTAATTTCTCATACTTCTGGAAGCTAGAAGTTGAAATTGGATTCTTCTAAGGAATATTTCTCCTAGCTTCTCATGGTTTGCTGGCAATCTTTGGTGTCCCTTGGCTTATTAACAGAAAATGACCATCTTTGCCTTCATCTTCATTTAGTAGTCTTCTCTTGTCTCTGTCTTTTTACATGACATTTTAGTTTAATACTGGCACCAGTCATACTGAATTAGTGGCTCACCCTGCAACATGACCACACATTAGGGCTGGAGGTGTAGTTCAGGGGTGAATGTGTGAGGCCACAGCTTGCATCCTCAGCACCAGAGAAAGAAAATTAAATAGATATACAAATGCCTTCATTTAACTCAATACTGACCTACTTCCAAATAAGGTCATATTCTGACACTCGGTGGGTGAGGACTTTTACATGTGTTTTTCAAGGGGAGATAACAGGAGGGAGGAACACAATGAAACCTCTGATAAAGTTGAGAGGAAGATGAAATTTCCATGCATAGCAGCAGGAATTTGGTCCATTGTTTAAAATCACCTGAGAAGGTGTTTTACAATCCAAATCTTTAAGGTGAACATTCATACCAATTACATGAGTTTCTGGAGTTGGAAACCAGGTGTCACAGATTTTTTTTAAATTCCCAGGGGACTACAATGTACAGCCAAGATAATGAACAAATTTAGCAGAGGCAAGAAATAGAAGATAACCCCTGCATGTTTAGTGGATCTGGTCTTGTGGTGCATGCGATTTCCACTTCTAAGAGGCAAAGACATGGTAATGAGGCTGTGGACGCTGGGTTGGGAGACAGATAGAGCAGAGCCCCATGCAGCCTTTTAGAGATAGGCAAGCATGCATCCTCCATTCTAGAAAGGCCAATCCAGCAGCTGCTTTGGAAGGTTGTTGGTATGATCAAATGTAATCATTAAGGAACTATTAGTCTCCAACATCTGGGCCAGGTAAGACCGAGGAAGTTTTGAGCTATCCAAGAAGGCTTCAGTGGTATGAACTGGTGGGATCATCCCGTCACACTGGGAAAAGGTCGATACACTCAAACACTCTGTGAGGCTGGAGTATAGCTCAGTAGCAGAGGGCTTGTCTGACCTATGCATGCCCTTGAGTGCAATTCCTAGTATGTCCCCCCCCAAAAAAATAACCCAAAATAAATACCTTTGGCCACAAAAATTTATTGATGAAATAGAAAATCTAATTTTATTCTGTAGCTTCAACTTAGAAGTGTTGTTAGTATGTGCAGAGAAGTCAAGCTACAACTCTGTGTGTGCATGCGTGTGTGCATGTGTGTGTGTGTGGTACTAAGGATTGATTGAAACTAGAACCTTCACTGTGAGCTGTATTGCACAATTTTTTTTTTTTTTTTTAGGCAGGATCTTATTAGAGGCTAAAAATTGCCTAGACTGGACTCCTAAACTTGGAATCATTCTGCTTCACCTCCTAACTTGCTGGGATTACAGGCATGCCCAGCAGGAAGCTGTGAGATTCTGCATAGCTGAACTAATGCATGTCTGGGTTAAGAATTAGAGGAAGACCCTCAGGAAGGCTTACCGCTTCTGTAAATCTGGAGCAGCCTCTTTAATCTTCAACTGAGAGACAGATCAGTCTGGGTAAAATAGTTTATTTGGGGCTCAAAGAGAGGTAAGTGATTTCCCCACAGTTTATTTGTTAAATGTCATATAAACCAAGAAAAGGAATTACAGGATAAAGACATAAAGAATTCATAGGAAACAAGGAAGGAATTTGAAGCTTTTATTTCTTGGATTATCTGATCAGAATGTGGGTAAACTTTATCAATGGTACCTGAAGTTAAAAAACACAGAAGTGAGAAATACAGAAGATTGGACAGGTTCATTTTAGTTGTCTTGACAAATCATAAAGTGTGTACGAGAATGGGACTTGTGCCCTGTAGAGAATTAAGTGTGAGGTTGAAAACTGATCCTCACATGAAAAGAAGCAATTTTGTGCTGCAACAGATGGATGTGGTGGAACGACTGAAGAAAGGGCGTTAAGTTGAATATGACACGTCTTTTTAAGTTTGTTGTATATTTACTATGTGACAGATAAGGTTCCAAATGTGTTGTTACCTCAAGCAAACTTGTAGCTGTAAGGGGTGTACGCTCTTGCTTTTATTTTACTAAGACAGAACTCGGAATCACGAGGTAGTGACAGTGTAAATTCTTGAAAAGCCAGACTCCTCTCTCCACCACACAGATTGTATCTCCTGGAAGGTATTCACAGACACCTGAGCTCTGTTGGCAGGCAAGGCGGGAGAGGCAAAGGGCTGGCAAAGATGGGAACGTGAAATTCACATTTCTGAAAAGAAGCAGTTGATGGCGACTCAGTGTAATGCAATGTTTAAAACATGTATTTATGTGCTATATAATAAAAATTTAAATTAAAAGTAGATTAAGCCACCTATGTGAATAAGCTTTTTCCTCAACTGAAGGTTTTGATAAGCGTGGTTTTCATCCTAAGGAACACTCCTCTAATCAGCTAAAGAATGCCCTGCCTTGCTCAAGATAGGAGAACTATGTGGCCATTCCAGATACTGGAGATAGGACTGGATTTTCCATTTGAAAAGAGGGAGGGTTGAGGGACCCAGGGGTCTCTGCTGCAATCTCCTGAATGCTTATCACTGTTCTTTGGCCTGTGGAATTTCTGACACTAAACGTTGTTCCTACATCTGGTGTTTGATATTTGGAACTTCAAATAGGATTGAGTCTAGTCCAGGCACTATGGAGTACCTGGGGGTCCCTCTGAGACTGCCTTCTCCTATTGGTCTGGAGTGTGCTGAGCAGAGAAAGACAGACGTTCTAGTTTCCCGGGTTTATATTAATTTGGGTACCTGGGAGAGGACTGTGTATACTTCGCCTCTCTAAGACCAAAACCTCTTTCCGTACACTTATGAAAAAGGACAGGTGAACATCTAGAATGCCTTCTCCTGACCTGTGCTTTTGTTGATTTCTTTGAGTAACTTAGTTTTGGGAGGTGGAGCTGCATTAAAAATGAAAACCTGTTTCCTCAGTCCAGCCCTCTTCACACGTATGAACTGCGCTGGCTGCCTCTAGACTGCGATGAACTCTTTTTTTTTTTT
>NW_004955403.1:21118437-21129791 GCF_000276665.1 Chinchilla lanigera
TGCAAGTTCGAGGCCAGCGTGTGCTACAAAGTGAGCTCAAGGCCAACATGAACTGCATAGGGAGACCTTGACTAAAAAATGAACAAAAAAAAAAAAAAAAAAAAAAAAAAAAAAAGAAAGGGAACCATTAAAGAAAAAAATAGAACTGATTATTTCATTATATCAAGAAAAGCTTTACAGACCCTTTGGAAAGTTTAGGGTGAGACTGTGTTTGCTATATTAAAAAGGTAAAGAAGAGATACATGATTCCGTACTCCTGTAATCACAGCACTCGAGGAGGCTGAGGCAGGAGGGTCGTAAAATTGAGCCTAGCCTGGGCAATTCAGTGAGATCCTGACTCGAGGAAGATATTTTTGAAAGGGCTAGGAAAATCGCTCAGTTCAAAGGGAAAGTTTTAAAGTACTATGTAATTTTTTTTTTTCTCCCAGTACCGAGAATCAAACTCACAACCTCGCACTTGCCAGGCAGGCACTGTGCCACTGAGCTAAATCCCCAGCCCTAAAGTACTTTGTAATTTATGTCAGAAAGAACTGAGAGTTAAACAGGATCATGTCCATGTGGCAGGAAACAAGGAGGAAAGGAACTTGGACCTGTAGTTTTGTTTTGAATTTTTAATTATAAACTGCAGAGCACCTTTTCTTTTTGTGAAGTAATGTGTATGTATCTCTTTGGTAAAATTAAATTAAGTTCAAAACAATTAAGAGCAAATAAATGGTTGTCTTATGCAACAAAGAAAATTTAAATATCATAGATTAGCAGGAATATCAGATCATTTCTATGACAATTATTATATGAAGGTATTTTTTAAAGTGGAGTAACTGAAATGTTATCAAAACCTTTGACTCTCAGGAGAAAATTTATGTACTTTCAGAGGAAGGAGGGAAAGTTAGGAAACCTCGATGACTCAAGGAGGAAGATAAGAGAAAGCAGGGCAGGAGAGTGGGTGACGGCAAAGGCCCAAAGAGCCTTTTTGATGAGCTTAAATCTTGATCAAATAGAGTGAAAATTTGGTAAAAATAAATCAATAAACTATTTCAACTGCAGACGGCTTGCAGAAGTTGGCTGTTACAGGAGACATAATAAAATGAAAACAGTCTAATCCAGAACGTTATTCTTACCACAGCATACTTAAAAGGAGAAAGGCCTGGAGATTTTCCAAATGGAATTCTGCAGAGCCCAGTGATAAGGAACCCAGTGAATGAGTGTGTGGCCTCCGGCAGTACCGAAGCATTTCCTTCGGTCTGTGTCTCAAGGAAAGCTTGCACTTAACAGTTTGCCAGGTTGATAGCTGTGAGCTAAAACAGTTAAATGTAGAGAGGTGCAGATTATTTTGAATATTTAAAGTTAATGAAATAAGCTGATCATTAATGCTAAATTGTGTAATCTTTGGTGGACACAGGATCTTCCAAGAACCCAATACAGTGAGAAATGGACAACAATAAATCTGAGGATAGACTGTGTTTTGCCCTCAGGGGAACAATGTTTTGTGCTAAAGTCTATAAAATTTCTATGAATGGGAGAAATACAAAGATATAATGTGTATGGGTGTTTTTAAATTTATTGTTAAATGAAACATAAAAATCATGTGAAGTATTTTTACTTTATTTCAGATTTTTCTTTTGCTTTTGTTTTATGTTTGCAATGCTGGGCATTGAACCCAACACCTCATGCATACTAGGTAAGTGTCCTACCACCATGTTCACCCCTCCTGTGAAGCTTGATACACGTATACATGGTGCAGTGTTTAAGTCATGGTAAGCGTCTATCTCCATAAACATTTATCCTTCCCTTATGTGAAAATTCAAAACCTTTTCTTCCCGCTTTTGGAACTGTATAGTACATTATTGTTATGTACTTATTGTCACCCTAGTTTTGCATACTTATATGAACATTCTATATAAAATTTCTGCAGTTCAGCTTAAAGTTAAGCTTTTGAAATGCATCGTGACTTTGACTCATGAGCACAGTTCCAACACCACATTTTCTCTTTGATGAAAAACTCAACATTTAAGTAAAGACCAAGATACAAGATAGATAATAGAAAAAGAGAGACGTATCTTTCACAAAAGGGAAGGGGAGCAAAAGTTAGAGGGGGCAGGGAAGAAGAGGAAGTGAAAGGGATGAAAAGCATTACGATGTGTTATGTTATATGTTCTGGACTCGAAACCAGAAACGAACCAAATAGTACCGACCGACCGACAAACACCAAGACGCACGGACCGCCAACTGGAATTTAGGACCAGCCTTTACTCCCGGCCAGGGACTGACTGAGAGCCTCCACGCAGGGAAGGATCAGACCAGTGCCGATCCAGGGACAAGAGCAGTTTTTATACTCTAAAACTGCACCCTGTTTGGTAAACACATGTCACATCTGTAACAATGAGGGGACTTAGGAACAGTACATTCCGAGAATCTGGGAGGGGTAGAGCATTTAGGGGAAGAACAATACATTTTGGGAGTCCAGGAAGAGCAGGGCGTTTACTACCAGTTTACAACCACACATTTCAGAAATGGTAAACATGAAGATCTAACCCCACAGCAGGGGTGGGAACTGGGGATTAAACTAGAACCTTTGATGTCTGAGGTGGGGCTTTTACATTATACACCAACACCCTAGAAAGCGCATAATCATCATGTACTAAGGAAAAATAAAAACTGAAAAAAAGTCACAGTGACAGCTGGAATGGAAAGTGCACCTTTCCTTTTCCCCAGGTGGCTACTTTACTTCAGTGAAGTTCCTCTACTGTTTATAAAAACAAGTTGGGAGCATCAGGAATGGGGTATGCCTCTGTGTCTCCGCATACACGTCTGTTCCTCCTGCCAGTCCGCGGCTCCCTGGAATCCCAACCCTCTGCCACAACGGCGGTGCCTGGCAAAGCAGAGTGCAACCCTCAAGTATCCATCAAAAGGTTAGGAGGAAGCGTGGTTGGTGGACCTGGGGCTGAACGACAGTGCCACACTCTGATCCACAGTCTTTCCATGCTCGGATCCTCCGTGCATTCTTCCCAGCCACCTCACCAGCACTTTGCCATCTGTTCCAGGCACTGGCCATGTTGATCACAAAGCAATAGCAGCGGCCCAGTCACTGCCCTCCAAACCAGACTCTCCAAAGCAGGGAGAGGACCCTTTTTTGTGATTTCTTGGAAGTGTAATGATCGCCTACTCCCACACCTGGACTGCTGGGAAATAGCAGATTTATTAGGATTACAGCTCTAATGGAAATTACTGGCAGTATCTAAATAGGGCCCAAAATGGACAGTTTGAATATCTGTGAAGTCCTAGAGCTCACATCTGATGGTACTGAACGTGGTGTTTGTAAGGCAGAGAGCTGCTAGAGGCTGGGCAAAATTCACAACCTGGCAGTTTTGGATTGGGGATCTCACTGTGGCAAAGTGAGTTTCGATGAGCACTGTTTTTCTTGCTAGTCAAGCTATTTTAGGTGATTCATAGTCTAAATCCTTGACTGTCTTAGCATTCCTTAACATCTGGGCAAGATGTTGATCCCAGTTCTCATTTCTTAGGAGAGACGACCTTTCCTAACAGGTCATATGAGGCTGCCTTGAACCTGTCAGGGTCATAAACGGAAAGAAATAGGACAATGTATGTGAGAATCACTCTGACGTCAAGACAAGAATCTAGAGGAGGATCCTTTGTTTCTTCTGTCTTCTGGTGGCTCCAGAGTCGCTTAGGGCTACACTTACACTGGTCTCTGCTTTATTGTCACATGGTCGTCTTCTCTTCCTCATCCTCTGTGTGTCTCTTGTAAGGATATTTATCTTTGGATTTAGTGTCCAGGCAATATCCCAGGAGAACCTCTACTAAGATCTCTGCCCCAATTAAATATTCAAAGGCCTCTTTACTGAGTAAGGTCTGTCACCTCAATGAAAATTAGAGAGGTTCGCTACAGAGTAATTAGTTGATGTGGGAACAGAATAGCCCTGGAGCAGTGGGTAAGTGTGCTACAATAAGTGATGGACATGCTTCAAGGAGGATGAGGCAAGGGAAGCTTTTCAAGGCAAAAGGGGACAGATTTGTATGAGTCACTTGGATACAAAGTTCGCTGGCCTTGGAACCTGAGACAGGAGTTGGTGGTCAGTTTGTTGTTAGAGATGCAGCTGCAGCCCAGTGTTCTGTGCAAATGCTCTTGTCTGGGTTTTTTGTTGTTGTTGTTGTTTTCCGGTACCAGGAATCAAACTCACAACCTCCTGCTTGCCAAGCAGGTGTTGTGCCGCTGATCTAAAACCCCAGCCCCCAAACACTCTTGTCTGAAGGGCTGCACTGCTAATGAATATTAAAAGTACAGTTTGCTTCCTACACCCACGCATACATGGGAGCAAGCAGAGTACAGATTCACACAGAACATAAGGAATGTGCTTGAAATTCCAGAATTCCAGGAAGCTGAGGCAAGAGGGTAGCAGATCCACCCCCCAGTGGGCAATTTAGCAAATTTCCTGTCTAAAATTAAAAAAAAAAAAACATAAATAAAGCCTGGGAATGTAGCTGAGTGGGATGTCCCTGTATTCAATTCCCAGTATCATTTTTTTTTTTTTTTAAAAGGAATCTCTTGTAGGATTGCAATAGTGTTTATCTCAGACAGGCAGGCATGAGCTCTTTCTGTTCATTATCTTCCTACTTCGATTTTGTGTGAATCTGACAAAACAATTTCATCTTGGAATTATCAGCCTTCATGGTGACAGTCTCAAGGTCCAAGAAATTAGGTCACTGTTATATTTTTAAGGGGCTCAACATTCAAACTATTATGGGGCCTAATGTTAGAAAATTGAATAATAAAACATTCATTTCCTGTTTTCTTTATTTTTCTGTTTATGTATTTACTTATTTTGAAGTGCTTAGGATCAAAACCAGGCCGGGTGCACCCTAAGCACATGCTCTGTACAGAGCCAAGACAGTCTGAGGAGTGGAGCCATGTCACAGTCAGACGGGTGCAAGAACTCGCAGTGTGCTGTTACACAGTAGGATGACCACAGATAGCAATATGTTCCAAAACAGTCACTTCGAAAAGCCGGAAGAAAGTATCTGGGCAGCCTTCACCATGAAGAAATGAAAAACAATGGAGAAGAAACATGTCTGACCCAACTTAAGCATTATACAACATAAACATACACCAAAATATCATGTTAGCCTATTCACGTGTATGATTTTCATGTTTTTATATGTCAGTAAAAAAATTTAAACACCAAAGCATTCACTGTTCTCAAAAGAATTTAGACTATATATAATCACATAGCTTGCTGTCCTGGAGAATTACGTACAAAGAATAAGCAGAACACAGAGGAGAAATGTGTACCTCACACTGTCCTGGGTGTGGTGTGAGGAAGGGATGGCTGCTCAGAAGTTTTCTTGGAGGGGCTGCAGTGGCTTCTAAGCAGCAGCCTAAGAGTTACTAGGACGATGTAGGGACTTGGACAGGGTCGTGCAGGTGAGAGGCTTAACACCGTGAAGCTGGGAAGAAGAAAAAGCCAGTTTGGGCGGGAAACTTACCAGCTCAGTACTGCTGGGATATGAAATTGTGCATTGGTGTGCGGTGACTGAAGAGGAAGAGGAAGTAGCTAGAGGCTCTCAAACACAATGAGATCACCACGGTGCTTGTTAGAGTGCTGACTAATTACTCAGGTGTGACAGGGGACCTGAAATTCTGCGTTTCTGAGAAGCCCTCAGGTGATCCTGCCGCTGCCTGACCGCACTGAGAGCAGGATTCCAAATAGAGGGTTGGAATCCTACAAGTGCGAGGAACAAGTCGTGAAGCGGGAGCCTACTAACTGGGGCGCCGGAGCCTTTCCACTCCCAAGGAGCGGGGAGTGAACCACCCCGTATGGCCACCTCTGCACATAATTATCCAAAAGAAATGGGAATCTATTCTTTCAAAAAAATCAAAATAAAATGCTAATAACAGCAAAACATTTTAGAAGTTGATCTGCTGGATTTTACACTGTTAAACTCTTGAGTTTCTTTTAAAAAGAATGTTCCAATGGTCAAATAATCTTGAGAAATACCTTCCATCTGGGAAACTGCAGAAAAGATGGCCTAGGGCAGTGGTGGCAAAACTTTGAGAGCTTTCGGTGAGAACAACAGCCCGCTGCAGCATGTGTGCCTGTTTCCCCACCCCAGGCCTGCGGGCACCAGACCCACCATCTATGTGGGGAACGCCCAGGACTGTCCCACCAGAAGGGGCCGAATTAGCAAGTATCCGGGAGCAAAACTCACAGAAATGGTGACCTCATTCTAAAGAAACGGAATGCCTTATGGACATTACTTATGGTAAGGTCAGTAATAAACTAGAAAATGAAAATTTTAAAAGGAAAGGAGGAAAAAAGTCCTGACTTTATCCTATGCCTAAGACAAAATGTAACTATGAGATTTTGGCAGTTGATAAGTTTTCTCAGGTTTCCATAGAGGGTTAGTTTGGTTTTGGTAGTTTCTGACATATGGTTCTTCTACATGATTGTCAACGAGAAAGGCATCAGGGAGGGTTTGAGAATGGATCCTTTAAAATCAAGACCTGCTGTATCTAATTTTAATTCCAACCTGAGGGTTTATCCAGTGGCAAGGTGTCTGCCAAAGAAAGCCAAGCATCAGTTTCTTTACCTAAAAGAGGACACATTCAGTAGGCTGAAAGCCCTTGATTATTTAGGCTTGATATTTCCTGTAGAGGATATGAAATGCTATCGCAAGTACAGCATAACCAACAATTTGCAGGGCGTTTGGACCTTTTCTTTTGTTGAGGTGTGGTGGGCAGTCCCTGGCCTGGTCCATGACCCTATTCTGCTGTGTCCCTGCCTCTGTAATCCCCTTCCATCAGTGTGGTGAGACCCAGCCTGCTTCTTACCCATAAAACACAGCAGAAGTCATAGGATGTGGCTTTGGCAACTGCAGCCCTGGACTATCTAAGATGCTCCTTTGCTGGCTCTGATGAAGGGAGCAGCCTTGTGTGGTGGTCCTCATGATAATGACTATGAGCAGGCTTCCAACGATCAGGGGGAAACCAAGTGACTCAGCCCAACAGCCTGTAGGGAACTGAGGGCTTGCAACGATCTGGTGAGCTCAGAAGTGAAACCCTGCTCAGAAGATAACTCAGCCCTGGCTGACACCATGGTTTCAGCTGTCTTACTCCCTGGGGGCTGCTGTAACAAAACAGCCATAAGCTAATGGCTTATAAGTAAGAAAACATTTTCACAGATGCAAAGGCTGAGAAGTCATTGTCTGGTGGGGGCCACTTGCTTTCCTGTTGCAGGGACAGCCACAGATGGAAGGGTGAGGGGGCTCTCTGTGTCTCTACTGTGAGACCATGTTCGCCCAGTCATCACCGTCCGAAGACCCTGCTATTATCACCCTGCATGTTAGGATTTAACACACAGTTTCGGGGGAGTGGGAATAAAGTACTCAATCTCCAGTGGAACAGTTACACGGATCCAGCTGACTCGTCCTGACTGCTGACCCGTGCGGTGAGACATGCTTGCTTGCTAAGGTGCTAAGCTGGCAGTCCTGTTCCTATAAAGGAATGGATAACTGACACAGGCAGTATGTTGTCGTGGTGATTCTTCGATATGATGCTAGAAATATGTAGAAGGAAGACGGTAAGGAACAGTGGTCTTTTTCACAGCAGCACCAGCCGAAGGCTTGCATGCTGCTGCCTACTGCATCCAACGGCCTTGGTTAGGAGAAGAGGCTGAGACTAGGAACCGTATCTGAACTTGTCAGTGTCAGGAGAGGCTTCTGGGACAGACACCTTTTTTTATTTACCTCAGTGTTTTATCTTGAAAAACTTCAAACCTTAGAGCACTTGAAAAAGAATTCCAGTGAACGTCTGCCTCTCTCCCTGTGGCTCCACATTTGGGTCATCACTTTCTATCCTTAGACACCCCACACGCATTCAGGCTCGGGTTTTGATTTGACGAAATCAAATAACCCTGTCGTCCTTGGGGGGCTGCATCCACAGCATCCTCAGAAGGGGATGAGAAAGCAGCCTGAGTCCAGGTGTCAAGTAAAAGAACAGCTTTAACAACTCTACTGCCCCCCTCATCACCAGAAGAATCGCAGTTGCCTGAAGTGTGCGTTCGTTCTGGTCTACCAGAGAGAGTTACACAGAATTGTATGGCTCCAACAACCCGAGGAAGTAGCTTTCTGGTAATTGCCAATGTGCTGTGAGGTGGGACTCTAGTCTTTGTTGAACGACCTGAGAGAGCAACTGAGCATTTTCTCTATACAGCAAGAGAGAACTAATATGTTATCTTATTTCAAATATTGTCAGAAGACTATCAGTACTTGGGAGGCTGAGGCAGGAGAATCACAATGAGTTCAAGGCCAACCTGATCTACATAGTGAGTCTCTGTCTTAAAAGAAAAAGAAAGTCACAATGACTCTTTATGATAGCTGATGAAGACACTGAAAGTTTGTGTTACTCAGTATCTATAAGCTGTTATAATGAAAATGGAGAAATAGAAACTATTCCCCTTGAGTTCCATCACCCAAATATAACGATCATTACTTTGGTATAGATAATTTCTGGTAATTCCTTTTCCTCTGTAAAAGTTTTAATTTGTGCAACTGAAATTATTCTATGTATACTTACAAGATACACTTGATTTGCTTGGATGACCACATTACAGGTCCATGTGGAAACTTGTTTTTACAATTTATCATTTGAATGCCCATGCTTGCCCACATCTACTCCTCCACCAACCAAGCATTCCTCTCCAGAAGCTGTGATATGCAAGCGTGCACATGCTTGCCTTTAATATGCAAGTTATAGCCCATTTTTTAATATTTTTCTCAAAAATATGCCATAGAATCAATCTATCTATCTATCTATCTATCTATCTATCTATCTTGACAGGCATGGTGGTGCACACCTGCAATCCCAGCACTCAGAAGGTTAACACAGGAGGATTTTTGTGAATTTGTGAATTTAAGATCAGCTGGGCTACAAACAGAGCTCAAGGCCAACTTGAACTGAATAGTGAAACCCTGTCTCAAAAAGAAAAAAAAAAAAACCTTATATAGTGTCACCTCATTTAACACAGATAAAATTATATATTCAAAGTAAATTTCCTAAAAAAAAAAAAAAAAAGTGAATTTTTTGCCTGGTGTGGCTGCACACACCTGTAATCCCAGCACTTGGGAGGCTGAGGCAGGAGGATCTTTGTGAGTTTGAGACCAGCCTGGGCTAGAATGTGAGCAGCCTGAACTGCATAGTGAGACCTTGTCTCAAAAAGGCAAAAAACAAAAAAAAGAGTAAATTTCCTGGAAGTAGAAAAACTGGATAAAAATGTGCATTGAAATTTTTATAGATGACATAGTTCTTTTTTTTTTGTTGTTGTTTTTTGTTTTTGTTTTTCTTCTGGTACCAGGAATCAAACTCACAACATTGTGCTTGCAAGGCAGGTGCATTGCCACTGAGCTGAATCCCCAGCCCCAAAAGTATTTCTGTTTTTTTTGTTTGTTTGTTTTTTTCTTGGGGTACTGGGAATCAAACTCACAACGTTGTGCTTGCCAGGCAGGTGCTGTGCTGCTGAGCTAGATCCCCAGCCCCCTAGATGACATAGTTCTCTACAGAAATACCAGTATACATTTTCATTCACCATGGTCTCTATATCCTCACCCATAATGCAACCCAACCTTGTCCAAAGGAATCAACGTGTTTTACCATGCACATAGGATATGTTTGCACGTATGTAGTCACGTGTGAGTAATGATGCTCCCATCAACAGCAGACCACATGCAAAGCTGTCCCCCGAGGTCATAACACCTAGTGACATTGTGGCCATCTTAGTTTGTGTACACACACTCTCTCTTGTTTGCACAAAACTGAAAAGCACACATGATATATTTCTCAGACTATGTCCCTGTCATTTAGGAACACACGGCTGTAAGTGTGTGCATTTATGTGTCTTTGCACGAATGATTGAATGTTTGCCACCTTCAGAGCTCATTTTGAAATTTAATTGCCAGTGTAACAGTGCTAAGACGTGAGACCGTAAAGAGGGGATGGGCCATGAGGACCCTGCCCTCGTGAACCACTTGATTCGCTGCCATGGGAGTGAGCCCTCTCTCCCTCTCACCATCTCACCTCTGCACGTGCAGGTTAGGTAGGTTGTGGCCCTCAGCAGCTGCTCGGACCACAGCCTTGGACTTCTCAGCCTCAAGACCGGCGAGGCAGCACATTCCTTTTCATTATCAATCACTTGGTTTCAATTATTGCTCTACAGTAGCAGACAACAGTTGAAGACACGCACATACACAAATACATACACTCATGTACACAGAAAGACTAAAGAATAACAAAGTGTCTGTGAATCCATCACTTGGTTTAAAAATAAGTACCAGAATATTAGTAGCATCTAGAAGCTTTCTGTGGCATTATCCCTGATTGCTTTTCACTCTTCCTGTAATGGCAAAAATTGGGCTGTGTTCCACAAGAGACCAAAGGACTCTATTTAGAACAAACAGAGTTTATTGAATTTAAGACCGGTCACCAGGAAGCTCCTAACTAACAAGGCAGAAGAACGTTGGCATCTGCTAGTTCTGATTCAGATCTTAAATAGGTTTTTTGGTTTCCATGGTTACAAATTGGGATGTTACATTTGCTGACCTAGGTGGTCATATGGTTTTTCTCTCTTCCTGTGGGACCCGGGGTCAATTGCCGGTCGCATGTCTAACCATGATAGCTGTTTCTCTCATTATGTTCTGTTTGTCTCCCTTTTACAACCTATACATTCCTTTAGGGTTACAGTGTTTACCTAGGGCCAGGAAAACGGATGAAACTACCTAAGCAGGGTCACGGAGGGTTATCTAGGCCTGGGTGTTCCTTATCTCAGGAAGACATTCCTGGGTAGAGTTTGAGCCCTTACAATCTTCTGGGAGGCTTCCAAAGTCATGGCTTAGGCTTTTACTAAAACTATTTTATCTAAGCTAAGATTTGCTGTCCCCTACATTCCTTCCCAAAAATCCCCACTATTTTAAATTCTGTATTAAATCTTGTATTTATTTTTATCACCTAATTTTTTTTCTTGATTTCTAGAAGATAGCTATAGATTGAAGAAGTTAGATCCTTTGTCTATGATATTTTTTGTTTGTTTTCATATTGTTTTTGTCAATTAGCTGACTCTTCTATAGTTTCTCAGTTTTGTGTTATGTTTAGGAAAATTTTCCCCAGTGTGAGATTATTTTAAAAACCTTTTTTATTACAAATAATTTTCTTTTCCCCTTTTCAGTTGGTATCTTGGCATGGACCTTTATCCGAATTTTTAAATTTGTGATCATTTAGAATACCGCTCCCATGTAGAATTATACTTGACATTGTCAAGCTATAGATTTTACAGAAAACAGTTGCTACT
>NW_004955403.1:21130334-21135180 GCF_000276665.1 Chinchilla lanigera
CAGGGATATAGCTCAGCAGCACAAGCGCCTGCCTAGCAAGCGCAAGGTCCTGAGTTCAATTCCCAGTACCAAAAAAGAAAAAAAGTAAATTGAGAATGGGATATTTAGTGTGTTACATCCTGCTGATTTCATATCATACTTTGATGTAAACAGGTTTCTGTGTTAGCTCCAATTGCAGTCACTCTGGTAGCTATATTGCTTATAAAGTTATGATCAACTGGTTTGCCATAAGAGAATTGCTCAGTGGGTTTTTTTATCTGATTATGTTGTTTATAAATTTTTATATGATAGACAGTATAATATAGTTAACAGTCACATGATATTTGGGGGGTGAAATTCCTTCAATGTACATTTCAAATGGAGATAACAGGTAAATAAAGATTAACAATTTTGTTTCTATATCTTCAGAATAGGATCACACTGCTTACAAACAGCCCAAGATCTATGGTAGTAAGAATGGTGCTTGCATTAAAACCAGCATTAGTCAATTATTCAGAGACTATTAGGAGAAAAAATTCAGCTTGAAGCAGTGCACATGTGAAGTGGCAGGCTGTGTTGGAGGGAATGACGCAGGCCCGAGTCAGTGATCGTGTAAAATCCAGTCCCCTTGAGGGAGACACAGGTCAGAGTTTTATTTCTACAACTGTATTGATCAACATACTAACCACTAACCACATGTGGCTATTTAAATTTAAATCAAAATGAAATAAAAACTATTTTTTCAGCCAAACTGGCCGCATTTCAAGTACCCACTAGCAACTTGTGACTGCTCTGGGTGGTGCAGCTGTAGATCATTTTCATCACTTCGGAAAGCATTGCTCTAGAGAATTAGACTCAAGCATTTTGCAAACTACATTGAGCGTAGGAACGGGATAGAACAGGGTGCTACTGGAAGGCTATTTATGAAGGTCACTTAACAATGGTTTTAGGAAAAAGAGGATAAGAGATCAATGTGAAATGTTGGTCAAGTGTTGGGTATAAAATATGGATGAGCTGTAACTTTTAGCATGGGAGCCTGAGAGGTGATAATACTATGAAAAGGAATACCAGACACATAAGAAACAGTACATATGTCCAGGTGTGGCGGCACACACCTGTAACCAACTCCAGCCCTTGGGATGCTGAGGCAGGAAGATCACCACAAGTTTGAGGCCAATGTGAGCTACACAGTGAGTTCAAGGCCAGCCTGAACTACATAGCAAGACCCTGCCTCAAAAGCAGAACAACAAAATAAAGGAAACAGTACATATAGAAGGAAGGACTCTCTAGGAATATGCTGAGTTGAACTCAGAGGCTATCCAGGAAAAACAGATCAATGCTTAGAATGAGTCTTACAGTAATGAGTGGATTTTTGTTATAAGTTGAACAGTTTTTTTTTAAAGTTTGCTTTTTTTTGTTTATTTTGATTAAGGGATTTTTGTTTTTTATTTTGACTTTTATGTTGGCAACTAGATATCCATAAGCCTATTATAAGGGTACTTTTTAAAAACTAGATAAATTTATGCTGAATAATGTGAACAAATATTAAGTGCACAGCTCTGTTAACTTTTGTATATTTATATGCCAATGATACCGCTACATAGATGAAGATTCCAAAGAGTCCCCATGTAGCCCAAAGCCATCCAGTGCCCTAAACAACACCTAATCCCCAGAGAAGTGACTACTATTTTCACTTTCACTAAGTGCTGGTCTTACCAGGGATGAGGGTGCAGCTCAGTGGTAGAGTGCTTGCCTGGAGTGTATGAGGCCGAGTTCCAGCCCCAGAACTGCAAAAGAAAACAAAAAAGAATAAAAATTAGTCTTATCTGGTTTTTTTTTTTTTTTTTACTTCATATAAGTGGAATGATAGAATGAGTGTTCATTTATTGGAAGCACTTTTTGCTCAAAATAGTGGTTGTGAGATTTCTCTGGTGTTGTATCTTTTATTTAATTTATTTATTTGTATCTTTTATTGGTGGGTCTTTTCGTATGTTGCTGCTGTCTGTGTGGTATTCTTTTGTATAACAAGACACAGTTTCTCTACCTAGTCTCCTGTTAGTGGACATTTGGGTTGTTTTCAGTTTTTAATTATTGTTTATGAAATTTTCATAAATATTTGTACACTTATTTTTTGATAGACACACAGGTTAATTTCTCTTAGATATATACCTAGAACTGTGACTGGTGCTGTAGAGTACTGATATATATGGATAAAATACCCAAAATTTTGTCAGTATTTCACATTTGGCCTACCATCATTTGTATGCATATGTATGTGTGCATTTGTGTAAAAATCCACGGCCTTTCATATGTGTCTCATTAGTAGTATCTAAGATAAAAGAAAAATCCGACTGCCATATCTCATTCAGTGAAAATTTTCAAAAGGTCTCAACATTATAAAATGTTTAGGAATTCTGAAGAAATTTGAAAGATTTTTAGAGAAGTTAATTCAAAATGAGAAAACCTACAAATGAGATGAGACACTACATTCCTAAATGGAGCACTTGATATTAGACAAATGCCAATTTTTATCTAATTTTAAAAGCTGTTCTAAGTATAATTCCTTTAGAATTTTCTTGGAACAAATAAATGCTTCTAAAGTTTATGTGGAGCTGGGAGTGGTGGTGCACGCCTGTAATCCCAGCACTCGGGAGGCTGAGGCAGGAGGATTGTTGAGAGTTTGAGACCAGCCTGGGCTACAAAGTAAGCTCAAGACCAGCCTAAACTTCACAGCGAGACTCTGTCTCAAAAAGACAAATTAAAATAAAATAAAGTTTATGTGTAATAATGAATGTGGGAAGAAAGTCAATAAAATATCTAAAAGAAAAATAATGAGATGATTCCCAACCAGATATACACAGTAAATTACTCAGTACACTGGTCAGGACAGTTGGCGATACATTTATAAATAAAATGTGTATCTTCACCTAAAATAAATTCCAGATGGATGGAAGACAGAAGCACAACAAATTAATCCAACAGTGTGAAAGAGAGCACAGGAACCATAAGGCCTTATAATTTTGGAAAAGAAAAGGTCTTTGTAAGCGTGTTGTAAATTCTAAACACCATAAAGTAAAGGCTGAACTATTGAAAATTATGTGGAATTGAAGATAAATAGCAAATTGGGAGAAAGTTCTGCAACATATATGACAATATATTAACAGTCACTGTAAAGAGTTCTAGCCAGTTCAAAAAACAAAAAGAGTCCAGCAGAAAGATAAGGAACATGAACAGAGATTTCACAGCAACAGAGGTAAAAATAAAATCATAAGTATGCACTTACCTCCACTACTGATACATGGATTACAAACCAAAATATTCAGAACAAAATGATTTTTCACATGCGCTAACATCTGCAATGCCATGTTGATAAATTTGTGGTGATGTCAAACTCATAGTTGCTTGGAGGTGGCATATAAGTAGGAAATCTCTTTGTAGGAAAAACATCAGTTTACTGTAAACATATTGGTTTTGATCCACAAGTTCATTTCTAGGTCTTGTTTCATGGGAATAATAAGGAAGATGTACAAATATGTATTCTAGCCAAGTGTAGGGTGCGAACCTTTAATTCATGCCCTTGGGAGGCTGAGGCAGGAACATCACCATGAATTCAAGGTCAGTCTGGGCTACACAGTGAGATGCTATCTCCAAAAAAAAATGTTTTTAAGATATCCACTGTAATGTCATCATAAGAAGGAAAATGTCTAAGTAAATTGGGAGACATTATATGGCTGATAAACAGACGGCAAATAAGGGGGGAGGTGGATAGGTTAAAAGAACTTACTGTAATAGATTTAGAATGGTAAAAATCAACTTCAGAAAAACTTCAGCTTCAAATGTACTGGGAATTCAGGGTTAAGTAATTTACATGGATCATCTCATCTACTCCTCAGGAACCTAATTGTCTAGTACATGAAAACACTTATCACAAATATATTTCCTCAGTAAGAATCTATCTTAAATGCACAATAAAGCCACAGCCAAGACTGTTGTAGAATCATTTCCTGACTTTTATGCTTCAGTTTTTTTTCAATCTTTAATGAGTTTATAGACTTTTTATTTCTATGAACTTTTGAAACATTTCAAAAGGAGAGAAGTGAAATGAATGCTCATCTGTCCACAAGTCAGCCTGGGTGAGAGCCACCTGATCTCCCCCACAGGGCCCTCTCCTATCCTGTCCCACGGAGCTTCGCGGAGCAGAGTCTTGCGGCCACATCACAATACCCACAAATATTTTAAAGAGTCGTTGCAAAAACAAGCCAGCCCTCCCCCCAGCTCATTGTATCACTTTGCTTCAAGATTTCCGCTGGATTAATTTTGTCTTTTCTGTGTTTTTAAACTTACTCTGCTTCCAACTGTGTCTCAGTATTCTATACTGTAGTATGAATAGAACACACAACTTTACAATTAATTTCCCTTTTGATTTGCATCTAGGTTGTCAAGTTTTCACTATAAAAAACAGTACTGCAATTATCACTGTATAATGCTTTTTTTCTTGTCTTTCCTCTTTCTTTTCTTCCACACAGAATGAATATTTCAGATAGAAACATCTAACAGACACAAAAATTCAAAATGCTCATATATGATCCTTCCATGCTCTAAATCTGTAGGGGTTTTTCACCTCATTCAGACTGAAAACCAAAGTCTTACATCAGCCTGTGAGGGCCAGTGCGCTCCCGCAAGCCCATCCCTCGCCTCACACGGCCACTGCTTCTGGTCGTGTGGCTTCATTCTCTCTGCAGTGGGAACACCACCTCTTTGTTGTTAAATGCATAGTGTACACTCCCGTCTGGATCCTGACATTTCTGTTCCTTTGACTTGAAATACACTTCATGAAATTGCTCCATAGCTACTTCCCTTGCTTCTT
>NW_004955403.1:21142395-21143533 GCF_000276665.1 Chinchilla lanigera
GGTGGTTACAGCTTCCACGGCTTCTCTCTTAGGCCTGCTTTGCTCCCTCTGGGCAGTTTTCCTCAGACAATCCACGGTCCTGGCTTTTCTAAACTTCTGAGGTCTTCAGGGCACCTTTTGCTTCACACTCACAGCCTCACATATTGCCCTCTCAGGGGCACACTGCCTGGCCTCCCAGGCCTTCTGAAATCTGGGTGGAAGCCTCTTTAACCTCAGAACTCCTGCATTCTCCATGCACTTAAAGCCAGGGCCACGTGGATGACGCCAAGCTCTGCTGCCACCTGGAGCAGTAGCCAAGCTTTCCTCTCTCTTGGCTACAGGGGTCGAGTGCCTGGATCGCTGGGCACCCTGAATCCAATTCTGAGAAGCAGATTTTCTATGCTGCCGCCATTCTGTAACGTAGTGCGGCCGCCGCCACCATTCTGGAATATGGCGCTCAGCAGCTTTTTCCTGAATGCAAGGTCTTTCACCTTTGCAGGTTTGAGGCTGCAAAGGGTGGAGACTTGTTGCTTGTGATGCCCTCAGGCCATCTTTTCCATTCTCCTGTTCCTTCTCAGCAATGGCGATCTCCTCAGCTCCACTTTTGCAATCCACAGCTTTACTGGAGCTTTCTTTCTGGCCAAACTCACATTTTAAATCATCCTGCTGGGCTCTTTGCTCTTGATTCTCAATATAAATCTGGCTAAAAGCTCCCAACAATAGCCATGCCACTGCCCCAACGTTTGACTGCTTGAAATTTCTTTTGCCAGATTAATCAGTCCGCTGCTGCCCTTAATCTCAGTCTTAGGCAAAGTCTCTGGACATGAGCAAAATGCAGACAAACTTTCTGCCAAGCTATAACACACATCGTCTGGAGTCCAACATCCAATGCAGTCCTTTTTCTCAGCAGAAACCTCCCAAACCTGGTCTTTACTGGCAAGATTTCTATCAGCTTTCTGGTCTTCTAAGCTCTGACCAGAATCTCCCAAACAGAACAGCCAAAGGCGTTCTAGGGCTTCTTTTTCAGGTGACATCTCCAAACCTTTCCAAACACTCCCCACAAGCCATTTCCCAAGGTTCTTGAACCACACGGTCAGATACAGTCACAGCAACAACCCCACTCCTCAGGTACCAAATTCTGTCTTGGTTACTTTTTTCT
>NW_004955403.1:21143633-21144499 GCF_000276665.1 Chinchilla lanigera
CTGAGCTAAATCCCCAGCCCATTCTTTTTTCTTTTAAACCAGGAATCAAACTCACAACTTCACTCTTGCCAGGCAAGTGCCATGTCGCTGAGCTATATCCCTGGCCTACCTTGCTTTTTTAATTGCTCAATTGAAAATAAATAAATAATATTTCAGTGGTATTACCGCAAGTAGAAATATTTAGCGAAAAATAGATCTTGTTTATCCCTACCTTACACTTTATACCAAAACCAATCTCTACAATCACATATTTAATGTGAATATTGACACTATAAAAGTCCTAAAAGAAGCACAGGCATAATCCCAGCTACTCTGGGGGATGAGACAGAAGGATCAAGAGTTCAGTACCACCCTGGGCAACATAAGACATTATCTCAAAATTAAAACTAACATTCTGGAGATGTATCTCAGTCTTCCATGTGTTCACTCTACAGTACGATAAAACAAACAAATAAATAAATAGACAAACAAGTAAATAAATAGAGCTGTAGCTCCAAAGTAGCATGCCTGTCTAGTATGCATGAGCCTCTGGGCTCAATCATCAATACTGGGAGGAAGGAAGGAAGGAAGGAAGGAAGGAAGGAAGGAAGGAAGGAAGGAAGGAAGGGAGGGAGGAAGGAAGGGAGGGAGACATGTTAAATTCAAAAGCCACAAAAATATACATTGATTAGCCTTGAAAAATAATTGAAACTTTTTTTTTTTTGGTACTGGGAATCAAACTCATGACCTTGTGCATGCCAGGCAGGAGCTGTGCCGCTGAGCTATATCCCTGGCCTGAAACTTTCTACATGTTGAAGAATAAGTAAAAAAAAATGAAAGATAAAGGACAATTTAGAAAACCAATACTCTGTAACATAGACAAAAGA
>NW_004955403.1:21145421-21150574 GCF_000276665.1 Chinchilla lanigera
AACCACTGTGGAAATCAGTTTGGAGATTCCTCAGCACACTAGGTCTAGAGGTCCTATTCAACCTAGCTATTCTCTTCTGGGTACTTTCCCAGAAGAACTGAAAACATATCACAGCAACATATGTACACCCATGTTTATAGCAGCGCAATTTGTAATAGCTAAGTTGTGGAAGCAACCCAAATGTTCATCCACTGAGGAATGGATAAAAAAGTTGTGGTATTTTTATATAGTGGAGTATTACTCAGCTATAAAGAAAGATAAACTTGAAGGTTTTATAGGTAAATGGTCACAACTAGAGACCATACTCATAAGTGAAATAAATCAGGCCTGCATGTGCAAACAAGGTATTGTCTCACTAGTGTAAGAACCTGAAAGAGTGAATGAAATTAGGAGGTATGATAGACACTGTGAAATGAAACTGCTCAAAAGTAAAGAGCAACTGGGATGAGGGAAAAGAGAAAAGAAAGGGGGAAAATTATGTATGTATGTATATACAAGATAGCTAACATAGTTGCACTGCTGACTTCTATCACTTTATTGAAAGGAACAGTTAATAATTAATTATTTGATCAATCCTGCATGTCTCTATTTGTTTTCCTGAATAACCACTTTGAAGAAATCAGTATGTGATACAACCATTGTTATTTCCTATCACCTTGTCTGAATGTCAGTATTGCTTGTATTGTTCTTGTGTTATTTTGTAAATGTGTTTGTTAATATGTTTTCATTCTTCTATTTTTAAAATAAAAAAGTAAAAACACTAAGAAAAAAAGATATTCATGATAAAGAAATTGCAAACTAAATCTTTCCTGAGATAACATTTCTTACCCATGAAATTGACAAAATGCCAATGTGTTGACAACCTACTCATGGCGGGCTTATGGAGGCACATGGTGTCCTGTCATCAGGGGCTTCTGGGTCTCTGTCCGCCACACTGGCCTTCTGTGTTCTTCTCCAGGCCTCCGCCGGATGCTCACCTGGTCTGGTGCCCAGTTTGCTCCTGTTTCTTCATCAGAGCATACTTCACCTTTGCCTGCTCTCAGGGTGCCTTCTCCCACCCCGCCTCCACCCCGTTGTTCTGCTGGTGTATGCGCCCACAGCAAGCCTTCCACAGACCCTAAGTGGTGTTTATGTGCTTGGTGCTTACTTCGTCCACCCAAATTCAACACAGCGTCAGATACTTCAGCTTCCTTCACACTGAATTCTTAGTGGCTACAACTTCATGGAATGAAAGGACAGACATTTTAGTTAATGTCATTTAATTGAGCTCTCTTGACTTTTTTTTTTTTTTTGTCTTTTTGAGACAAGGTTTCGCTATGCAGTTCAGGCGGGCCTTGAGCTTACTTTGTAGCCCAGGCTGGCCTTGAACTCACAATGATCCTCCTGCCTCAGCCTCCTGAATGCTGGGATTACAGGCATGTACCACCACCCCCGGGTTTGACCTCTTTCAGAAAGTTAAATTGTTATGTCTAGATGTCCATCCAAAACCTCACGTGCACATAGGTGGGGCTCCTGGGAGGGGACTGCACTGTTGGTATGTGATACAGTAACTTGCTGACTTAGGGTCAATGTTCAGGGAGAACGAGAGGCAAAGTGCCTGCCTGGCAAGCGCAAGGTCGTGAGTTCGGTTCCCGGTACCGGAGAAAAACCAAAAAAAAAAAAAAAAAAAATGTTCAGGGAGAATGCTGGTAAGTGGGATTCATTCATAAGTCCAGTAAAGTGAGTCTTACATAACTTTGACACAAATATAAAATGTAGAGCATAAAAAACTAAACATACATACAAAAATACCGTATATAAACTATTCTACAGTTACCTTACAGTGATGGTACAGTACTTGTACAATTCGTTTGCATCTACAAATATTCGTAGGTACATTCGTATCTTTGAAAGTTCACAACTCAAATGTTCCTAAATTCTGGTCTTACTCTACTGGAGTCCTCCACTAATGGGTTTATGGCTGGGTGTGATACTGGGAGGTGAAGCCTCGTGGGAAGAGGCAGGTCGTTGTGGTGCGGCCTGAACAGTGTATATTCCTCTTCCTCCTTCTCTGCTTCTGCCTTCCAGGGCACGCACTGTTTTCTTTCTCCAGTACACATCCGCCTTGGAGCCAGCGACTATGGACTGAACCTTCTACAAACTGTGAGCCAAATAAATCTTCCCTCCTTTAACCTGTCGGTGCTGGACATTGTGTGTTAGGAATGAGAAAGTAACTAACACAACACCACTTTGGGATACTGTAACCACTAGGTGAGATACCATAATATAGCACATAATATAGTGCATGATACAGAGTAAGTCCTCAAAACTGGATAGGTAGTCTCGTATTTTATTGTTATTATTACCAAAGCAATATATACCTAGCTGCCATGTGATAGATCAAAATTTGCCAAACTTTGGTGATCCTCATCTCGCTTTACACTCTTACAGTAGCTCTATCTATATAAATTCTTAATATTTTTTATAGTGACAGACTTCTTAAAATTAAATGTCTACTTTAACCTATACTAAATTAATCTCCACAAAATTATTACTTTTTGTTATGTATTTTCTGCAATAAATTGTTATCTAATAAAAATGTTTCTAATGATCGCCTAAAATCATCTTGAGAATGTGCTACTTGACTCGGTCCTCAGGAAATGCTGAGACAGATAATTACTTGATGTTCATCATTTCCTTTCTTTACATGTCTCTAAATTGCATCTATTAGAATTATTTATCTTCATGTTTATCTTCATCATTAACTGGGATTTCTAAGGGCAAGGACTGTGACTATAAATTCTATTGCCAGTGATTACCAAGGTACTTTCCCAGAACAGCAGCTCAATAAATGTTTGAAAAATAAATTAAACAGTATTTGAATACTTATATTGACTAAAGAATATGCTAGGCATGCTAGCGTATCTCAAAAGGATGGACAGGTACAGACTACGCAGTCAAAAGGACAGCAAGCTACAGATACATATTTGCAATATCGTTATTGTTTTCTTTAAAAATTTATATGCTAGGCAGGAACACTGTAAGTTTGATTTCACCTTAGGTAACTTTATCAACCTGAGGAGACCTTGCTAAGAGATGAGGATGTAACCCAGCGCAAAGGCCCAGGTTCAATACCTAGTACCACACACCCACCTACAAACACACACGCACAGTATATGCTATAAAATGTATAGATGTGCATAAGTAGGCAATTTTCATGTATGTTAATAGAAAGATAAATAGTTTTATTTCAGAAATACATTCAAGCTAGATTTTGACAGATAAGAATCTGAATTAAGAATGTTTGTGTTTCTGTGTTTGCTTGCTTAGGGTGACCACTAACCCTGGGGCAGCTTCACTGGGTTAAGAAAGTGGGAAATGTGGTAAAAATAAGTTGCTAATTCTAAGGAATTCCTGACAATTACAGAAATGAAATTAATGATGTCCTTAAAATGAGAATAATTTACATATTTCATTTCATTTTATTTAACAAAAAGAATATTAAAGTTAAAATGTGATATTACTCTTAACTAAAAATGACAATGTTTTCCAAATTCAACACCAGTGTGCTGGGCAAGAGAGAAACACGGCGTTCATGTACATTGCTGGTGGAGGTGTAAATCAGCCCACTGTCTGCACACTCGTCTTGTAAAGTCCTGAGACCCATCAGAACTCTGCATTTACTCTGCGACCCAGTGCCTCCACTTCTGGGGGCTGCTGCAGCTGGAGCCTGCGTCCTCCTTAGCCCCTGCGTCGGATTGGAGTGGCCGGCACGCAGTGGGCCGCCCTGGGGCTTGGAACGGGGCTCAGTCCTGAGGGTTCACCCCTGAGGAATGGGGTTAAGGTCCTTCCAGCAGAGGCCTTGCTCGCTTTCACTCACTGACCCTTCCTCCTCGTGCCACACGTGAGTGCAGTGTTCACCCCACTGAAGTATGGGACACCAGGAGTCATTCTTGATCAGAGAGAGCTGCCCACCCCAAACAATCAGAATTGCGGCACTGTGACCTGGGAATTTCCTGCCTCCAGAACTGTAAGAAAGTAAGTTTCTGTTATTTATAAATTACCCAGTCTCAGGCATTTTGCCTAGCAGAACAAATGAATTAAGCTAGAAAAAATCCTTTATATATATATATATATATATATTCCATGTTATGTATACAAGAACATGTATTGCATTGCAGCATTGTTTAAAAATTCCAAACTCCTGGCCAGGTGTGGTGCGGGATGCCTATAATCTCAGCTCAGGGGAAGGTCAGCAATTTCTAGCCCAACCTAGGTAACTTAGTGACAGTAAAAACCTGTCTCCAAATAAAAGGATTAGAAAGGTATCTCAGTGCAAAAGCCCTGAGTTCAATCCCCATGTGAGGGAGAAAAAAGGATGACTATGGTGTGTGTACACAAACACACACACACACCTGACTATCTAGATAGTCACACTTTCAGGTGGGTTTCTATCTAAAGAATACAAGAGATTGGTGAAGTGGTGGTTTACTTAGTTCATATACCTGTTATACAAAATGTAAGGTTCCAGCCAGCCACAGTACTCCACAGGTACAATCTCAGTACTCAGCTGGGTGTGGTGGCTCACTCCTGTAATCCCAGCACTTGGGAGGCTGAGGTAGGAGGATTGTTGCAAGTTCAAGGCCAGCCTTGGCTACAAAGTGAGCTCAAGGCCAGTCTGAAATGCATAGCAAGACCCTGCCTCAAAAAAAAAAACAAAAAAAAAAACAAAAAAAAAACCCCTCAGTATTCAGGAGGCTGAAGCAGGAAGATGGCAGGGAGTTCAAGGACAGCCTGGGCTATATAGTGACATCAAGGCCAGCCTGAATTCACAATGAGACTTTGTCTTAAAAAAAGATAAGGCTCCATAATAGCTAAAATAAATGTCATTATTTAAACCATTGATTTTTTTTCAAATACAATATTATATTCATTTTTATAATACAGCAAACATAAAAATTAATTGTTCTCTTTACACCAATTTTAAGTACAAGTAAAAGTGTTTATAAAGCTATTTTGTTATGGATTTTTAAAAATTAGGAATCTAAATCTTAAAGTTAAGTTAAAAAGTTAGATTAAAAAATGTTAGGCTTTGGATACTAGATTTAGAAGTTGTCTTGGTTACTTTTTTCTCGCTGCTGGGACAAAATACCTGATGCCCAAAATTAAGGAGG
>NW_004955403.1:21152639-21177653 GCF_000276665.1 Chinchilla lanigera
GGCGGAATGGCAGAGGAATGGCCTCAAGCACTCTTTTCCTCTCCCTTACATATGCAAACTATCCACCCCAGGGCGGGTGTAGCTCTCACACCCACAATCATTCAACTCTAATAGCCTGCCCCATGTCCGCATGAGGCATTGGGGGGACACACAGACATAAACCATAACAGAAGTTTAAAAACGAAAATCCCAAATTTATTTGATAAACTGATTTCAAAGGACTATAGATGCTGCTTAGTGGGAGAACACACACTTGCCACTCATGCCGCCCTGGGTTTGGTCCCAGGCACCATTATATAAAATTATTACAGAGGTTTTTGAACAGGCTTCTTGAAGCTGAGTGAACGATGTGACAACATAGGTGGGGAGGTGTGAGGAGAGCCCCAGTTAGACTGATCCAAACAGGACTCCTCAAGTGTGAAGGGCAAGCTCTCAGTTATCATACTGTATTGAGCCTTGCTGACTCTGAGGAAGAGTGCATCACAGCGAAGGGAGAATAAAATATGCAGCTTTCTTGGGGATGTGTCCAACTTGAGGTGATTTCAAGACTTACAGTTGCTGAGAACAGTGGTCCAGAACCTGAGGAAACCAGACAGTTCAGCTTTGAAATTTAATTCTTACTTGTACACATGAAGACTATGCGATCAGTGGGGCAGGACCCACAGAAAGACAGTGTACATCCCTGGGGATACCCAGGAGAGCCAGGGAGGCAGAAGGACCAATAAATGAAGGGGGAACAAAGAGTGATGGGAAGACAGAGTCCTGGGAGGCAGGTTTCACAAGAGAAACAGTGTAAGGAAAATCAGACACGAATTGCAAAACCAGCTTGTAAGTGCTCTGAGGCTGTAAGTCCAGGAAAGGGGTCAGCTACATGGGAAGACAGAAAGAAAGTAAAACAGAAATACAAATTAGTATGAGGGCCAAAGAGAAATGACCTAGGCACGTGGTTTCACACAATTTCTCTCAGATCAGTACGCTAAGGTTGTTTAATACCTAACTTGAAGGTGTGCTCTGTGCTATGCCAGAAGGTTTGCAAAGACTAAAATAATATTTTATATTATATACTAATATTTAACATAATTGTTCTCCATGTTCTGTTGAATTAAATTCCTCTTTATTAAGCTAATGGTTCTTTTATAATTTTTGTATATTCTCCCAAGACTAGTTTCATTATGATATAATATATCATGTATATTGGAATAGCCAACAGAGATAAGCAAAGTATAAGCATATATAGGTATCTTATCCTCCTTTTCCCTAAATAGAAATTTATTTGGTTTTGTGTTAAAAATGAATTAGATAGGGAGGTGAATTCTATTTAATTAAACTGTAGAGAAGTTACATGAACATGGAAGGACAGAATGCTTCTTAGGTAACCTCCTAACTTTGCTGAACTCTGACTGCAGGAGATGTATAGTAAAATCTTCAGGAAATGCAATGGAGAGCCTAAGGATTACCATGTTCCTCAGAACTGTGGTCCTTGGGAAGCTAGGGATCACTGGGTGCTTATGCAGCTGAGCTAATGTAACTTCATAGGAGGATACAATTTTGTTTGTTGCTAACTCCAAGAATCATACCTATGTACAAGGAAGAGTGTACAGTTGGTTTAAGCTACATACACAGACAAGTCAGTAATCTCTGAGTAAAGTGGCAAGTTTTGCTGAATATCTCAAGAATATCTGTAAAAAAGAAAAAATACATTATCTTAAGCTGATGAAAGCCATTTACGACAAACCTACAGTCAAAGCCATATTAAACACGGAAAAGCTGAAAGCTTTGCCTCGAAAGTCAGGAACAAGACAGGGATATCTGCAGTCAGTAGTGCTGTTCAATAAATTATGGGAATCATTAGCTAGACCAATCAGACAAGAGAAAGAAATAAAAGGGATACGTATAGGAAAGAAAAAAGTCAAATTATCATTATCCACAGATGACATACTTATCTACATACAGACCCAAAAAATTCCACCAGAAAACACAGAGAAGTAATAACCAAATTCAGTAGTGTAACAGGATACAAAGTCAGCATTCAAACATCAATAGTATTCCTGTATATCAACAATAAACTTACCAAGGAAGAAATCAGGAAAAAAATTCCTTTCACAATAGCATCAAGAAAAATCAAATATCTAGGAATTAACCAGGAAAGTGAAAGGCCTCTACAATGAAAACTATAGTATTTTGAAAAAGGAAGTCAAAGAGGACATCAGAAAATGGAAAGATATCCCCAGATAGGCAGAACTAATATACGTCATTAAAATGGCCATACTTCCAAAACTGATAACATAGATTCAATCCAACCTCAAATGAAATAACAATAGGATTCCTCACAGAAATAGAGAAAACAATTCTAAAATTTATATGAAACCAGAATAGATCTAGAATATCAATAGCAATCCTGGGCAACAAGAGAAAAGCAGTAAGAATCACAATTTCTGACTTCAAGATATATAATAAAGCTACAGTGATAAAAACAGCATGGTATTGACAAAACAAAACAACAAAACAGCCAAACATGTGGATCAGTGGAACAGAATACAGGATGCAGAAACAGCTCTAACACACTCAGCTACCTGATCTTTAACAAAGGGGCCAAAAACATGCAGGAGGAAGACAGCCCCTTTGTCAAGTGGTGCTGGGAAAATGGGCTATTCATATGCAGAAGACTGAATCTAGAACCATACATCTCACAATGTACTAAACTAAAATCAGAATTCATCAAAGATCTAAATATTAACATAGAAACACTTAATTTGCTAGAGAATAAAATAAGTAAAATTTGTGAAAACATAGGCAGAGGCAAAGACTTTCTGAACAAAACCTCAATTGCGTAAGACATAATAATGAGAATCAACAAATGGATCACATCAAATTAGAACACTTCTGCACACCAAAGGAAACAAGCAACAGAGTGAAGAGATAATCTGCAGAATGGGGAAGAATTTTGCCAGCTGCTCCTCAGACAGTGTGGTAGAGCCCCTCCCTAAGGGATGTAGTGAAGTCCTCAGGACAACGGACAGCGTGGCCCATCAGTTCCTGCATGCCTATGTGTAACTGATGCGGCTCTGTAACTGGAACTGTTACTGTGTGTGTGAGACAAAGGAGCAAACCTGCAGAAGCTGAATGCCCCCTGCACATGGCGCACAGCCTTTTGGATATTTGCCCACTGAGGCCTGCTGGCACCATCAGAGGAATAAAGCTGCTCCCTGAAAACAAAGCCTCTGTGCATGCCCCTACTCTCTGAGCAAGGCTCCCTGCTCCAGGAGGACTAACATCTATAAAGAACTCAAAAACAGTAGACCCCTCCAATAAAAGATCTGATCAACAAATGGGCAACTGAAATGATTTTTTTGTTTTGTTTTGTTTTTGTTTTTGTTTTTTTGAGACAGGGTCTCACTATGCAGTTCAGGCTGGCCTTGAGCTCACTTTGTAGCCCAGTCTGGACTCAACTCACAATGCTCCTCCTGCCTCAGCCTCCCAAGTGCTGGGATTACAGGCATGTGCCACCAAACCTGGCTCTTTGGTTTTTTTGTTTGTTTGTTTGTTTTGTTTTGTTTTGTTTTTTGAGACAGGGTCTGGGGCAACTGAAATGAACAGACACTTCTCAGAAGAAGGAATATAAATGACCATAAAAACATTCAAAAAATATTCAACCTTGCGGCCATTAGAGAAATGCAAATTAAAACAACACTGAGATTCCATATCAGTCCAGAAAGAAAGGGTGTCATCAAGAAATCAGATAACAAGTGGAGGAGTGGCTCGGGTGGGATGTCAGCTGGAATGTAAACTAGTACAATTATGGAATTCAGTGTGAGGGTTCCTCAATAGATTAAAACAAGAAATTTCGCTGGGTATGGTGGTGCACACCTGTAATCTCAGCACTCGGGAGGCTGAGGCAGGAGGATCAAGCCCAGCCTGAAGTGCATAAGAAGACCCTGTCTCAAAAAAGACCAAAAAAAAAAAAAAACAAGAAATTTCACTTGACTCAGCTATTCCCCTTCTAGGTGTCTTTCTGAAAGAGTTAAAGACAGCATATTACAGTGACTATCTGCACACTCATGTTTATAGCAGCCAACTCACAATAGCTACATCTTGAACACAACCTTTATGTCCATCAACAGGTGAAAAGATAAATGTATTTATACACACTAGAGTACTCGTCTTCTATAAAAAAGGACAAACTTGAGGCATTTGTAGGAAAACGGTTGCACCTTGAGACTGTAACATTCAGTGAAATAATCAGACACACGGCTAAATATGGCATGGTTTCTCTTATATGAGAAACCTAAGTAAACAGCAAAATAACAGATAGATGATCGAGAAAGAGATGAAGGGAGGTGAAAGGCAGGGAACAGGGAAAAAAATGTATCCAGGAGGGAAATGAAAAGGAGAGGAACGTAAAAGGAATCAAGCTCTGTTATGTGTATGTGCTAACTCCTCACGAGGAATGCAGTCATGTACTGTAAACATGTGACAATAGGGGCTGGAGGTTTAGCTCAGCGGCACAGTGCCTGCCTGGCAAGTGCAAGGTCGTGAGTTTGATTCCCGGTAGCAGAAAAAAAGAAAAAAACAAAATAAAACAAAAAAACCCGTGTGATAATACACAGAAAAAAGGAAAAAGCTAGCTCCCGCATTCCTGACTTGAATTAATACTACATTTTTGCTTGAGAGACAGAGACTTAATTTGAGGAAGATGACTAAAATCAAAAGGAAACAAACTAATCTCACTTTCTCTAATTAAAGGTGAAGCAAATCCAATGTGAAAACTGAAAACTACTGGTTTTCAAGACACTGGGTGAAGTGGGAACCTCCTGTCAGCAGAGCCTGAGGTGCTTTTGTTTTTTTTTTGGTACCGGGAATCGCACTTGGGACCTTGCACTTGCCAGGCAGGCGCTCGTGCTACTGAGCTATATCCCCGGCCCCCTGAGGTGCTTTTATGGAGTCTTTTCACCTCCAGGAGTGCAGGGCTCTTTAAGGACTTCTACAGCAGAAGGCGAAAGCTCCTGCTGGGAAGTAGCAGGAGGCAGCAGTTCCTGCAGCTGACAGGACAGGATATCACAGGAGCAGGAAAGAGCGCTCTCCTGAAATTAAACAGCAGTCACCTTATGTATGGTCTTAAGTCAGGAAGTCTACAGAATAGGATAAATCTACAGGGGAAAAAAAGGATGAAGTATGTGTGAGATTCTCTTTCTAAATAATGAGAATTTTATTTTCACCAGCAGAGTAAATTATTACTATTTCTGGTATGGTGGTTATCCAACCGAGGCTAATCCTTTAAGGAAGTAGAGTTTGCTTTCACTGTTATTGTCAGCATGTTGGGGTATTTTCCTCTTAATTATTTTTGTTTCTGTCATATCTACATTTTCTGACCTGTGAAGTTTCTGATTTTTGCATTTTACTGTTTCTGTAACAAAATTAATTATCTTGTGATTGCAGCACTCTGTGACGCTGAGGCAGGAGGGTTCCAAGTTTGAGCCTACCAAGCCTGGGCAACTCAGTGAGACTCTGTCTCTAAAATACAAAACAAAAAAGGGCCAATGATGATGGTTAGTATAAAGATCCTTTGTGCATTCTTCCGTATAGCCCCAAAAGCCCACATTTATGATCAGACAGATCAGCCAGACAGTGCCTGTCTTTAGTTACTTTTCTGTCATTGCTGAGACAAATACCCACCACTCAAAGTTAGAGGAGGAAATGTTTACTTGGCTCACAGTTTGTGGAGGTTTCAGTTCATAGCTGGCTGGCTCCAAAGCAAGGTGGCATGGCAGAGTGGTATCACAGAGGAGAAAAAGTTCACAGCAGGCAGAAGGCAGAAGGTGGTAAGCTACAAGAGACAAGCAACGAGCCTCTTTCTGTCCTTATATGGTATCCAGACTACCCACTGGGACGGCAGCATTACATTCTTAATCCTAGCACCACATCCTTGATCCCAGCAGCACACACCCTAGATCCAGCCACCTTTTTGGGGGACATCTAGACACAAGCCTTGATAGTGCCTTAAGGTTGACCAGCTCTAATGCAAACTCAAGACTCCTTATTTACTTTTTATTATAGTCAATAATTAGTACTGAAATCTGCAAACACCACTCCTTTATTCTAAAAATTTTGAAGAGTGTCAGACATGCCATGTAATCTTGAAAAGCAGTCTAGATGAATATGAAGAGTCAGAAGTAGGCCTTAAAATAAATAAATAACTATTCAAAATGGATGCTGGAAGAAAAGGTTGCCTAATTTTGTCAGTAATTCTCTAATACTTTAGGGTAATTTGTAGAACTCACAGCCAAGGCTGGCCTCGAACTCATGACAATGCTGCTGTCTCAGCCTCCCAAGTGCTGGGTTACAGGTGTGTGCCGCCACGCCTAGCTTCTAACATTGATGTTTCGTATATATGTTTTCACATATTCTGTAACCATCCTGTTATTTTACTTTTAAGCATAAGCAGAATAGCACTATTTAGGAGGTCCTGAAACTCGCCTTCCTCCCTAACCAAGCCTTGCCCACAATTCTGCATCCTTCTCAGAGATCTATTCATCTTTAACAGTGATCGGCCTGATTTTCCATCTTAGGCTTGTTGAGCACCCTTTGAACGACCTCGGTTGTCTCCACATTTCTGTGCTCACAGCCTTCGGGTCCCAATCCAGGACTAGTGGCTCCAACCCAGGACTGCCTCCAACTCAGATCTGAGGATGAGCAAGTCCTGCACAAGACAGAGAAGTATTTGCATATAATCTTCCCACATCCTCCTGTGCACTTTAAATCATCTCTAGAATACTTATAGCACCTAATGCAATGCAAACTGTTGCCATGTTCTATTGGTTAGTGAATGCGGAAGAAACAGTCTGTCCATGTTCAATACCAAGGCAACTGGACTTGTCCAGCTACATAGTCCAGGTCAACAACAATGAAGCATTTTTTTAAAAACTTGCCTTCAACCCTCAGTTAGTTGAATTCATGGATAAAAATCCTGACATATTTTCTGATTGTATAATCCTGATTGTATAACACTGTTGTGATTGATTTTCCATTAGTATTATAATGATGAATTTAAAACTGTCCATAGAATATTTCTAGATGTAGAACTAGTGGGATAAAGAGAAAAGAGAAAATGTCAAAGTTTTAGAATTTAATTTCTTTTTTTTTTTAATTTCTTTTTTTTATTTTAAAGAGTAAAAGAAGGATAACATAATAATGGGGAGGGGACTTACCAAATTACAGACAAAGTGGTAGGAAATTATCAATGGTTATTGTTTTACATATTGTTAGCTACAAGATAGTTTCTCAGGAAAACAAACAGACAAATAATAGTGAGCTACAGATAAAAGAGGTAGGAGATTATCAATAGTTGTACTATACCTTGGTATCTTCAAAGTGCTTCTAAAGAAAATAAATAGAGCTATACATGAGTGACCTATTGAATAATCATTAACTATTCTCAATGTAGAATTTAATTTCAAAGATGTGTTGACACTTCATTCTGACTTGCAATTTTTTTAATACTTAAGGGTGTGTGCTTAAAAAGCCATTACATATATTTATTGAAATTACTAAAATCTCACTTAAAATCTTTCAGTAATAATATCTCATTTTGATGAATAAACATGAGTTCTGTGGAGAGAGTAAAAACATTTTTACATATATATGTGTAGTGAAACTATATGTGAATTTATTTGTTTGTTTTTGTTTTTGTTTGTTTTTTGGTTTTTCTCCGGTACCGGGAACCGAACTCACGACCTTGCGCTTGCCAGGCAGGCGCTTTTGCCGCTGAGCTAAATCCCCAGCCCCTATATGTGAATTTAATAGAAGGATAATTATTAAACTTATAAACTTACAAAGCAATTCTGCCAAAAATTCCTCTAACTAATGAAAGCTTCAGATCTCACTTTCACATTATAGGGAACCCAGGTAATTTTAAAAGGTTAAATGATATCACGAGAACATAACTGCACAATTGTACAAGGTGGAGCATTACAGAAACAACAGCAGCCTCGCCAATACATCAGTATGACTTTAGAACAAAAAGGGGCTATGCCTCTACATTAAAATATACCTAAAAGACAAGTTACAATCAAGAGTTTGCTGTTTGTCTGACACCGATTTGAACAAACATCTTCTTATGACAGAAAACAAGGACATACTGAGATCCCTACAAGGACATGTCCCAAGGATAAAGGCTTCAAAGATGCTTGCTTATGAAATTTGGGACAGTTTGAGCATTCAAATTAATAATGACAAGAATGTGTTTAAGAAACTTAATAAATTCATGAGCTGACACTGCCAGAAACATAATGTTAAATGAGGGAGGGAAGGGAAAGCTCTTTTTTGAAGAAAAGTTCCAACTAATAATTTTTAAATGAAATTACCATATTTATACTCACCTCTATGATAATTGATTCTGGTGAGAATCATCAATGAACTGAAAACCCTTAAGTGATAAATTACCTGAGAATAGACCATTCACATTGTGTCAAACTCTCAACCATTTGATAGGTTATTAGTTACAAAGATAAAAGAGCATATAACTGTGAAATCTGGAAAACACTTTAACCAAAGTCATATGTTTCATCCTTCATAATGGACTAGCTTACGGTCAGCTTCCTGAAGTAACACAGTGACATTCCTGCCAGGAATGTTGTACCCAAATCTAATTCTGAAGAAACCACCAGACAATCTCTAATTGAGGGATATTTTGCAAAACAGCTATTCTTTAAAATCATTAATTGCTTTTTTTAAATTTTTTTTTTTTTTTTTTTGTCTTTTTGAGACAGGGTCTCGCTATGCAGTTCAGGCTGGCCTTGAGCTTACTTTGTAGGCCAGGCTGGCTTTGAACTCACAACGATCCTTTTGCCTCAGCCTCTTGACTGTTGGAACAACAGAAATGTGCCACTATGTTCAGCTGAAATAGTCTAGATTTTAAAAGATTAAAGACTAAAAATAAATGCAGTACATGTGTTTTAATTTCGGAGTTGGAGAAAATAATCTAGCTATATTAGGACAAATGGGAAAATTTAAATAGACTGCATGTTTGATAAACATACTGCATCATTGTTTATATTTTCTGAATATGAAACTTGTAATTTGATGTTATTTTAAAAATCTAGTGATTGTTGGGAAGAGCTAACTGAAGTATTCAGGGAGAAAACATGATTCCTGCAACTCACATTCACGGGGTGCGCCATTCCTCCTGCCTTCACCGGCACACCATACACACGATGTGTAAAAGTCAATGTGTACATACTCTGTGTAAGAGCACAGACATGTGTGTGTGCACGGGGCAGGGAGAAAGGAAAGAGACCATGCCAATGTGGCAACATCATAAAAACTAGTGAATCTGGTTGCAAGTTATATGACTTGTATCAGTGTTCTCAGGCTATCATAATGAAATACCACAGACTAGTGGCTCAAACAAGAGGGATTTATTTTCTCACGGTTCTGGAGGCTGGAAGTCTAGGATCAGTGTGCTGGCGGGGTGCGTTTCCTGCCAGGCCTCTCTGCTTCCTCTTGCTGGCTCTTCCCGCGGCCATTCCTGGTGCACCTGCCCTCTGCTGTCTCTGTCTGCACAAAGTTGTTCTTACAGAGACAGCGCTAAGGCTGGGTTGTCCTACTCCCCTCTCTAAAGACCCTGTCTCCGAACACTCACACCCTGAGGTACCGCCTTTCAGGACTGCAGCCTGCAAATTGTGGAGGGATACGATCTGACCATAAAAATGGATATTCGCGGGCTTATTTGCAAACTTTTTGTAGATTTGCACAGTCTCAAAATTAAAAATTGGGAGAAAAAATTAATGATTTCATTAGTCCCTATAGAGTTCTCAAGATCAAACTATTTGATAATCAGAAATATTTCAGCATGTGCTTGTGGTTCAACTACTTGGCAATTTGCATAAGATACCAAGAGGAAGGCTGGGGATATAGCTCAGTGGCATAAGCACCTGCCTGGCAAGCGCAAGGTCGTGAGTTCTATCCCCGATACCGCCAAAAAAAAAAAAAAAAAAAAAAAAAAAAGACACCGAGAGGAAGTTTTCCTATGCTGCTTCCCCTTTCCCTGCCTCTCCTCACGCTCTCCTCCTCCTTCTCCTTCTTGAAAAAGAATCAATTACAGAAGTTGGGCTGTGTCAGTCAATTTCTGTCAGCCCAGTAGGTAAGGGAAAGAAAAATAACTCGCACCAACAGTCCTGCCACACACACTCACACACCCGCCTGAGCTCTCCTGGAAACTGAAGTTCTCAAACTGAACATTAAAGAAAAAAAACTCCCATTATTTTCCAAAAAAGTCTTCATTAACTTATTGTATTTAATGTCTCACTAGCAAAAACTATTAGTAACGCGGCACAGGTTCATCCACGTTACGATATGGCTAATCTCATAATCACAGGCTGCAGCTGTTTAAAGTGTTTCTATATGGTCCTTCCCCTCTTCTATAATTTAGCTATGAATAAAGTGGACATATTTGCATTCACCTTTCATTTCCAATTCCTCTTGATGATTCTCAGTCCTCGAGCTTTTTCACCCTCAGCTGAGACTCGTCGGGTTTTATGGCCTCTGAGGGCCTTGCCTATGTGTGCACACGAAAGCTCCGCAGAGAAAGGAATCGCCGTGGGGACCAGGAGGCGGTGTTCGGTGCACAGAGCAAAGAGCCGGGCAGGCGCAAGGGGCCGTCCCTCTAAAAAAGTACGGGAGACAGAGGTGGAACGTCAGCGGGAGACACTCGACAGTCTCCAGGCGGCACTCGGTTTCGGGTTTCATGAGCTGTCTCAAAAATTTTTTCACATATATACAAAATGTGTCATACTTTAGAAGACCAGGGTAATTTGATTAAGTTGCAAATACATATTTATACCTGATTGCTTTTTCAAAAGTATTTTCTGATTACTTAGACTGTTTGAGAAATAAAAATATAAGTGAAAATTTACTGTACATAATACTTTATCTGGAGAGAACTGTTAGTATTTAAACAGTGTATTGCCAAAGACTAGTAAATAAAAGAAAAAAGCACTATTCTACTTTTCCAGTGTGACCTACAATTCACACACACACACACACACACACACACATACACACTCACACACCTGCGTGAGCTCTCCTGGAAACTGAAGTTCTGAAATTGAACATTAAAATAACTAGTTATATTAATAACTAAAATAACTAGTTATATTAATTAACTAGTATAAATTATGGGTCAAAATCCTTGACTTGTTAGTTGCCAGTCTTTTTAAAAATTCTTTGATTGACTTTAAAGTTATTCATTTCCCTCTTGATACTGCGTTAGCTATGTTCAACAAATGTATGGAGTGTCTTTGTTGTTTAAGTTCTTCAAAATAATTCTTTTGCTTAGGAATTTCTCAATAGCATGAGGTTATTTTCTCAGACAAAATGTTTAATCAATCAGTCATTAGTGATTTTAAATGTATTTGCACTCTTAGCAGTCCATAATCTGTATACTGATTTTTGGAATATATTGAAGGTATTGTATTGTATTGTACTTTTAATATGCAGGGATTCCCCACATCTCCTAGGCTACCCCCAAACTCCTAGGCTCAAGCAATCCTACCTCAGTCTCCCTGAGACTGTAGCTAGGACTACAGGTATACCACCACACCTGGCTCCATATTTATCTGAGTTTGTCTGTTTGTTTTTGAGATAAAGTCTCACTATCTAGATCACACTGTCCTTAAACTCACTGTAGCCCAGACTGGTCTCAAACTCAGGGTACTGAGATACTCCTGCCTCTGCCTCTCAAGTGCTAGGATTCCAGGCTTGCACCACCACACCTGTCTTCCATATTTTATTTTGCTATTCCATGTCTACTTGAAAAACTAATGTGTTTTCTCTGCTGGGTGGTCACCAAATTCTACGGCTAGTATTTCAAATATTATTTTTTGAGTATCCTTTGTAAATGTTAGAGTCATCTAGAAAATCACAATCTAAGAAGTACCTTGGATTTAGGTTTAAATAATAGTAGATTCAGAAAATACTTTTAAAATAGCATATATTATACATTGGTGTATCACAGTGAGTGTAGAGTAGGTTCCACCCCTGTTCTTAACCAAAACCTTCATAGGCCCACCCTTTATACTCTAGCACTTAGATTTCCTAGCATGGTAACTTAGTGTTTATTTGTACTTGGCCACAGAATGTTTCCATGTGATGGCAAAGGTGAGCACAAGCAAATACACATCAGCAAACATGCAGAGAAGCGTAACTATCGTAATATCTGAGGGTCAGACTCTGAGTCATTGTGTTCCAGTGGACAGCGTGGTTATTAGGAAGCTACAGTCCCAGAATTTATCTTCCAAGATTACTCGATTAGGAATGGTGACATCTGTTTTTAGGAAGAACCAAAACACCTCACCTCTGGGCCACTGAACATTCTACGGCTGACTCGCTACATGCTGGACGCACTTCCACCCCAGGTCTGTGACATGATCAGACAGCCTTCTCAGGGAGTTCGCCATAAAGAGCTCCAACAGTATTTCAAGCAGTGGTGGCCATGTTGCAATAAGCAGTGGCTGGAGAGCTTCAACACTCATTTGATGAAGGGCTTTCCTCTACTCTGTCCGTAGACTTGTCATCAGGCCATGCCACACCTGCTAATTTTGTATGGAGTTGGATCCTGAACCTTCAGTTTCACTTTAGAGAATTCAGAGTATGACCTTGGTTGGGTGGTGTATCCCTCACAGGGACCAGGGATGTTTACTGACACCCCGAATGATGTATTTTCCTTTTGCATCCATGTAAGTCTTAGGAGTAGGGTGTTTACTGATACTTTGAATAATACACTTGCATCCTGGATCCACATTATTCTTTGGACTGTAAATCACCCACTGCACCATTTCCTTTCATTGGAAAGACCTTGGTTTCCAGGATAAGCCAGCTTTACTATTACAGAAAAATTTACAACACTTTTTGTTCTAATCACTATGACCAGCCATGATGTTTTCAAAGTCAGACTCCCTTGCTCTCCAGATTAGGGTCAGCAAAGACATATTTCATCCTTGGAGGAAAACAACCAGATTAATTTCACCACAGAAAGGGAGTTTAGTGTGAAAGTATTTCTTACCCAAAGCATGCACGTACATAATTGTGACAGGAAAAAATGTTACCTGAGTAAGATTCATGGATCTGAATTAGTCATGGGCCAAGGGAGAGACTTTGGGGGGCAGACTCATGGCCACTGGGAGTCCCACCCTCACTTTAAACAGGTCTAACACACCAGTGTTAGACCTTAGTTGTGACAAATGTTTTATCACAAGTTAAGTTGTCAGTAGGGGGAACCAGGTGTGGCATACATGGGAACTCTCTGTACTTTCTTTTGTATTTTCCTGTGAATCTAAAACTAATTCAAAACTAAAAGTTTACAGTCATATTCACTTAACAACAAGCTGTGTTCTGAGAAGTGAGTCCTCATTGGATTTTAACTGATAAACATTAAGCAAACACTACTATGACATTACCAGGCAATATAATCTTTTTTTTTTTTTTTGGACAGGGTCTCGCAATGTAGCCCAGGCTGGCCTTGAGCTCAATTAAACAAAGTGGCCATCCTCCTGCCTCAGCCTCCCAAGTTCTGGGATTATAGACATGCACCACCAGGCCCAGCTCAGGCAATATAATCTTACGAGCTCACCATAACATAGCAGTCAGCTATTGATCAAAATGTCACTATGAGCTGGGTGTGGTGGTGCACACCTGTAATCCCAGCCCTCGGAAGGCTGAGGCAGGAGGATTGTTGTGAGTTCGAGACCAGCCTGGGCTACAAAGTGAATTCAAGGCCAGCCTGAACTGCATAGCAAGATGCTGTCTCAAAAAAGACGCCCCCCAAAAAAGTCATTATGCAGCACATGACTACATTTAGATTTTAAAATCCATCTCAGATTACAATTTAAAAAGAAATATATTCACCTTCAATTCTGAAACAATTCATTTTCTAAAGTAGTAAGAAACAATTCTGAAAGGATAAATAGCACCTCACCCTTTATTTACTAAGTAAATAAAATAGAAGCCCATGTTAAATCAAGAAAAGTCACAAACTTCAGAGCGTGTGACCTATTCAGGAAAACAGGATTGAAAAGGAGGCCATATTTTCCAGTAATGACTTTTCAGGAGGTTAGAAAGCAATAAAGAATTATGAACTGATCACAGACTACCAAAGCTACGTGAACTGGTAGGAGACTTGTGGCCTGGGGATTTGTATGAAAAGGAGATTTATTTTTCACTATAAGTCATTCTGCCTTTCAACTTTTGTATTATATGCATGTATTACCTATGCTTAAAAAATTAATTAGCAGTTGGCTGTGTTTAGAAATAGCAAATATAGCTGAAACACTGAGTGTGGGTGAAAATCTGCCTCTTTCAGCCAAAAATGACAAGACCGAGCCGAGTAAGCTGCATGATCAGTGACCAGGTAAATTAAGCCAGAGAGTGGAATGTCTTTTTATGCCTGGCAGGATTTCAAAACTGACACCATCTCAGCATCTGAATCATGCCAAATAATACAGCCAGCATTTAAAAACTAATAATAATACAACTGCTCTCATCTAGAACCTTTCCATCATGAAAATTAAATATTAGCAGAACAAGAAGACAATTTGATGGCATTAGCATACTCCTTTCACATTTCAGTAAAACTTTAAGAATGTAGTTTTACATTCTCAAGCACCTTTCCAAAAATATCACTGTAAGGATGGTGGTCTCTGGACTGCAGATTAACACACACTCAGGATTTATGTCTTTTAGAATCATAGAGCTCGGCAATATTCACTGGCTTTTAGATTAACGAGATACGTTATAAATTGGAGGATTTCCCCACTTGCTCTAGGTGTAATTGTATTTACGCAGCTTCCCAAGATCTTGAAGAGAATCTACTAATGTATGAAGTTTTAGTTCAATCCTTGAGCAGCTGTACATGACAGATACATCTCTGTAGCTGATTCATATGTTATAGTGACGGTAATAAAAGGAAGCCTCTAATTTCTCATGATCATTGGTGCATGAGCAAAAGAAGAGAAACTTGAAGAAATCCAACACACCCAAAAGTTAAAATTTCTAAAGATTGTTAGAAATTTTTTTTGTCTTTTTGAGACAAGGTCTTGCTATGCAGTTCAGGCTGGCCTTGAGCTCACTTTGTAGCCCAGGCTCGTCTCAAACTTGCAATGATCCTCCTGCCTCAGCCTCCCCAGTGCTGGGATTACAGGTGTGCTCCACCATGTCCAGGTGATTGTTAGAATTTTAGCAGATGGATTTTAGGGTCAGTTTAATCAAATCCCTTTATTTCATAGATAAAAGGAATCTAAGTGTCATAGAAGTCATAAAGGATAAACTTCAGACGTTTCTAACTAAATGGATGCACCTTGAGACTATCCTCTTATATGAAATAAACTGGACACCCACGTGTAAGTATTGCATTGTTTCTTTGGTGTGAGAAACCAAAAGGGTAAATAAGGACCAACATGTACAATAGGTATTGTGAAATAGGAAGAAACTGTTCAAAAGAGAGGGGAACTCGGAAGAGGTGAGGGGTAGGGACAGAAGCAAGAAGAAAACAAACGATAAAAGGACAAAACAGAAACAAACCTTGTGAAAGAGGAGGGCTGAAGGAGGGGAGGGAACCAAAACAAAAGAGGAATCAGGATATGTCATGTACAGGTACAGCTCCCTGTGATGAGTGCAATCATTATGTATATCTAAAGTGCACCAATAAATTTCATTTTAAAAAATCCAGGCAACACTAGATGAAGTACCCTGCATTTCACTATTCCTAAAAGGATGGCGTTTTAATGTGTTCTGGCTTCTATTGCAGACCACCTTCCACTGGGTCCCTTATAAACAAGACAAATGTACCACCCAGTGTTCTAGAGGCCAAGGAGGCCAAGCTCAATCTTGTGTCTGGTCCAGCCTCACATGGCTGAGCCCTGTGACCTCTCTTATGAGGACATTAATCACACTCATGAGGCAGAGCTCTTGTTACAATCATTTTCCTGAACGTCTTATCTCTTTTTTTTTTTTTTTTTGAGAAAAGTAGTTCAGGGAAGCCTTCAACTCACTGTGTATCCCAGACTGGCTTCAAACTCAAAAGCGAGGTCCTCCTGCCTTTCTTAGCTTCCCCAGCGGCCTGTGTGTCCGCACGCCCATGTGGCACGCTTGCTTGCTTGTTTCCTTTTCTTTGGTTTGACTAGATTCCATGCTGAGACCAGTATTCTTGGCAGGGGAGGGGACCCCCCAGTATCTGCTCAGATAGGTCCCTCGGCCTCCTCTTTGCTCCAGGTGATGTCCCTCATGGCCCTGGTTGGCCAGCAGTGATAATCCTGTTCTGTCCCTGAAACCAGAGTCCTCCTGTCCCATATGCTGAATAGAACTCACATGTGTGCTTAAAGGCGGTAAAGATGTTAGATTCTATGCAAGTTTCTTGCCATGGGGGCCTGCAGCCGGCCAGGCAGAGGCTCCTGCACTCAGCACATCCAGCCCTGTGTGACAGATTTCTCTGGAGGCCTTATCTCTCAGCTAGGTTCTAACTAGTGATATGGGGACATGTGCAGAACACAGCAGGTGGTCTGAAAACTGCAGTCTATCACATCCTGATGTCCCTGGTCCACGTCCACACCTGGAATCATGTTCTCATCGATTAGCTATAGCAAAAGTAAGTATTAGAAATCTTTGTGATCCACTTCTTTCCTTACTGCAGTCACCCTTAACCAGAGAGCCTCTTTTAGGAACTACGCTGTGGAGTCACCTTTGGACTTTTTACTGAAAATGCAAATCATACATCCTGCCAATAATTAGATGCATGTATGAGTAGTGAGTTCTGAATGGCAGGTGAGTGCTAAGGGCCTTAATCATGTTTCTTTGGGGTTTCTTTCTTTTAGGGAGAAAGATCTCTCCAGATTTTCTTGTGGCCTCTGCTCTTCAGCAAGAGCAGTACAGCCAATGAGTGAGAGCAGTACAGCCAACGATTGCTCCACGAGTCCCTGCTCTAGCATCCTGCAGTGCACACTTGGCATTTTGATGGAGGTGTTTTGATGCTGTCGTTGTATATATCCATTTTCACTCTGCCTGAAAAATAAACATAAAGCTTTTCCCTCGAGAAAAAAAAGCTAAAAAAAAGCTTTCTTTTTTCCCCCTGCTTATAAAAGCAAGCAAAAATCTCCCAGTTAAAAAAATGGATTCTTGATTCCATCTTTTTAGTGGATATGTATCCTGAATGGCGACTAGAACTAACTATGAACTAAGGAAATGAGAGTATTAAAGAATTTTTAGAAAAAAGGTAATAATAGAAAGCTTCAGTCTGGCTTTGTACAAAGCAAAGCTTTGCGAGCAGGCATTATCTTCAAGGAGTTCATCACATAACTGAGGAGCAAATTGTTCTGGTTTGTGTCTGGGTGTCCCCCCAAAGCCTCATGCGGTCATGGGGCAGGCTTTTAGAGTTTGATTGATTATGGGTGTGAGAGCTGCACCCGCCCTGGGGTGGATAGTTTGCATATGTAAGGGACAGCAAGAGGCTGCTTGGGGCCATTTCCTGGCTTTTGTGCTTCTGGCCATTCTCCTCCCTTGTGTGTGTGCTAGTTGCTTTTGCTGTGTTCTAGCGCCATGAGCTGTAGCTCTCTGCCATGTGCCAGTCTGCCTTGTAACCTGGCAAGTATGGACTGAAACCTCCACAAACTGTAAGCAAAATAAACCTTTCCTTCCTTAATTTTGGGGGTCAGGTATTTTGTCCCAGCAATGAGAGAAAAGTAACCAAGACAGAAATTTAACATAAATTAAGTATAAGAGGTAATTCCTGCTGAAGAACTACGTCATGTTGCAGGGACTGAAAGTGTTATCAGTTCAATTCAGGAAGAGCCAGGCACTGTAGTGGCACCTTTTAACCTTGCACCTCCCCGTCGCCTTTCTTACAGGTAGGTGTGACCAGGAAAAGGCTAATTGGTTTTCTTGACAAAAGTACATGAGAATGATACAAAATTTTTAATAATAAAAATGATTTATAGAAAAGATCACTTGCAGTGAATTGTTTTAATTTTGGGGGGAGTTATGATGGTATTGTGATTGCAGTTTTAAGTTTTTCTTGTCTGTTAGACATACGTATTGAAATACTTGCAGATGATAAATACCCGAAATTGTCTTCAAAACCCCGCCCCGCCCCGCCCCCTCCCCCTGCAAAGGAGGGTTCCCGTACCCTGTGTGAAATGAAGAGCAGAGGGTCGGCCCATTTGTGAAGATAGGGGAGAGGAGCGATTACTGCTTGTTCTGCTTGTCTTGCCTGTTTCACAGGATGTGTTATGGGGAATCGGGTGACACACTATGCAGTGGAGGACCCCACAGGGGGCCATATCCACGTGGAGACCCACGGAAACCAGTGGTGCCTCTCGAGTCTGAGGAGTCTGAAGTGGGAGGACAGGGCGGGGTGATGGTGGTGGTGTGACTTCAAGATCTAGGGTGGACGATGGCTGAGGTGCCCTGGTTGAAGCAGGCAGAAAGAGGACACAACTTGCTTCCTCTGCTTTCTCTTTTTTCTAATGGAGTCAGGGAATGAAGCTCAGGACCTTGTACACACTCAGCACGTGTTCAGCTACTGAGCTGCACCCCAACTCTTCTCTACTTTTCTATGTATGAACTTCTCCGCAGTAAGCATGCACACGCAACACCTAGAGCTGACACTATACACACATGCAAGAGTCGATTGAAGAGTTGAGTTATAGAAGGAAACCAAGCCAGTGTGGTGGCACACTCTGTAATCCCAGCACTCAGGAGGCTGAGACAGGAGAATCACTGGGAGTTTGAGGCCAGCCTGGGCTACATAAGCGAGTTCAGTGCCAGCCTACACTACACAGTGAGACCCCATCTCAAAAAGAAACCATCAGGGTGTCAACTGTTTCGTTACACACTGTTGACACATGCGTGTAGAGTGACAAGGAAAACAGAAAACCAGGCATGCAGACCTGAACATTCTAGCTGATGTCCTAAACTGTTTCTTTCTTTGGTAGCGAGGGAAACTTCGCCTTGCTGCTACTGTGACAATACTTCTCAAGAGGTCGGGAGAGGGCTGGCCTTAGCCTGGTGTTCCTTTGCGGATGCCTGCTTGGTCATCCGGCCTGGGGGCTTCAAGAGGACAGGGAGCACTAATGACTGTCACTCCTGGCCTGAGGTTCATGCTCCTTTTCTGTTACCAGTGGCTAAGACAAGCAACGGCAACCTGGCTGACATGTTACTTTTATGCGTGCCCTCGACTTGGGGAAGGGACGCCCCTAAAAACATAATTTCAGGGTGTATCTGTGAGAGTCTGCATTTGAACCAATAGCTGCACAGAGATCTGCTTTCAAATGTGGGCGGACACCACTCCATCCCGAGGGCCTCGCCAGGATGAAGCACAGCGGAAGCTCACGTTTGTGCTCCACAGTTAGTTGAGACACCACCTCCTGCTCTTTGGTCTGTGCTGACTCCCCAGCCCTGGGACGCCAGGCCTCACCACAGGAGGCGCTACCGCCCTTAGTTCCCCACCTGCAGCCTCAGACTGAGAAGCGTGCCTGACTCCCAGCCTCCAGCCTTCGAACTTGGATGCCAATCACAGCACTGACCGTCCAGGTGAGCTGCCCGCGGCGTCATGGGACTTCTCGGCTTTCATTACTGCTTGAGCAGATTCTTTCAATAAACTGCCTTTTAACTGTGTTCATCTCTGTATATCCTAAACAGAAGTATCTATTTCTCTAGGGAACCCTGCCGAATAAATAAGCCTTGGCCACATACATGATGAGAACAAAAGGCTGGAAGAATTCTGTCCCCAGTGAGCTTGTGCAGTAGAGCTATCCCTGCAGTCTGCACTGCCTCTCTGCAACTGTAGCGAAATAAAGTTTGCTTTTCACTTAAGCCAGGTGAGGAGGTATATTTTATATCATCTTTTTATACATAGATCACTATATGAAAACCCAAGTATGTTTGTTTTTCTTCCGGTACCAGGAATCGAACTCACAACCTTGCACTTGCCAGGCAGGCGCTTTGCCGCTGAGCTAAACCCCCAGCCTCGAAAACCCAAGTATGTATAAACACATTTCTACTGAAAAATTACTGCAATCTTTCATACAAAAGGAACGAAATTTAACTTACGTATTTACCTGTATATTCCAGTGCTCATACAAATAAATTAAACATTAATATTTACATTCTACAAATTGTTTTGTATAAATGCAACTATGTGCATAACTACATGCTTCCAAAACCACATTAATGCATAGAGACCTTTAAGACTTTCTTTGTAGTAATAGTCTTGTGGTGATATTCCAATATTCGCTGAATATAATAGACATTCAATCTTTCAAGCCTACAGCTGAGCTTAGGAGTTGAGCTGCACACTCTGGGGACTGTGGCACACACCTGTAACTCCAGCACTGCACACGGCGAAGGCGCGAGGTTCCCACGTTCAAGTCCAGGCCAGCCTGGGTACTTAGAGACAGTAATCCCACATCTCAGAATGAAAAACGAAAGGAACGAGGATGCAGCTCTGTGTGAGAGCCCTTGGTTCAATCCCCAGCACCGCACAAAGTGCATGTACTTCACGTTGTAATAAATGAATGTGAAATTCTGACAAAAGACACAAGATTTTTTGAGTAAACATTTAATTCTGTGAAACCCAGAAAAATATATACAACCTTACACTAAACAGATATTCAAACATAGCTGACAAATATTTGATTTGTTTTCTGCTACAATAAATAGTCACAAATAAAGAATGGTTTAGAAGGAAAAAAATCAATTAAAATGATTTCAGTTTGAGATTCTAATTCATAATAAATGAGTTACAAAAACTATTCTCAATACCCTTTTAAATGTGTATGTGTGAACTATTTTTGTTCTGTCATAATCTTACCATGAAAAAGTAAATTTGTATCACACTGGATCTAAGTGATACATTTATCTTGAATGAATGATGAAATTTTGAATACAGAGGCAATTTCACTTAACAAAACTTTTCAATACATTTAACTAAGAAACTTAGTCATCTAAGAAAATAATAAGCAGACTTGAATCTCAAAGATTTGAACTTCTTTGAGAAATCTGAGTAATATAACTTGAGAGGATTATATAGAATACTTACAGAAGTAAATATTTCGTGATTATTAGGAGAAACTGTGTAAACCCTTGGCTTGTCAGTAGAGGTCTGCTAAGCATTTATGGGATACTCATAAAAGAAGGCAGGGAGTAGTCCCGGAAGTAGTAAAGGAAGAGGGTGTCCTCAAGGGGCCAATAGTGATGAGCTCCAAGACACATTACTGGGTGACAAGTAAGGTGTAGAACAGACAGTACACACAATACGTATGAACTGAGTGCAAGGGATGACACCCACGCCACCACACCCTGCTAGAATCAGTCACCCTTCCCCTCTTTACTGGAACAGATGAAGCAGGAGCCTGGGTTGGATGGCTCCTACCACCGTTCCACTATGTTACATCTTCCTAAAGAGATTCTGCCCTTTTCTTTGGAGCATCCTGTGACTTCTCAGATTATTAAACATAACTATATAAATTTTACAATTAGAAAGAAGCATTGTGAATCTTTACTAGTAGTTCTATCCGTTTTCATTCACTCAAAGAAATAGCAACACTGTTACAGAATAAATTTTGTGACTGTTTTCAACACTTTTTGTGGTCACAGATTTCCTGCTAAATTTTTGTTTTAAGTTGTTTTCACACAGGAGTTGGATTACTCAATATCTCACTTGGTATTTATTAAGTACTGTTCATTGGGCTTTGTGTCCAGATATAAATGTTTTTTCTAATTCACCTAAATAAAAATAATTACTAATTTTAGGCAGTTACAGTAGATAAAATAAATAAAAATTTTCTTTAATAAACTTCACATGGTCCAGTTAAAATGATTAATTATACTGAAATTTTCAGCCAACAAAGGACAAGAACCCTATGATCTAGTTCAATCATCAGCTTCGAAATGTAACTTCTGAAAATTGTACATTTTAATTAATCATTGTCATATTAATTTTTACCTAAACAACTCATTTAAACTATCCTAAAAACCTTGCAACCTCTTCTGAAGTTCATTCTTACCAAATTCACCTTTCTGCACTCCCGCTGCTGCTGTCTGCCTCCCACCCTTCCAGTAAACCTTTATAATAATTTCAGTTTAAAATCATTATGTACTTTAATCTGGTAAAATCACAATGTATAAACAGTGAGAACTGGATAATTAAATTGCAGATTTAAAGACTTATGGAACTGAAGCCAGCTCCTTTTCCATTTTTGTTTTTATTTTAATTTTTCCAGTACTGGGGATTGAACCCAGGGCCTTCACACTAAACAACATTCTCAGTCCTTTTTGTATTCTTTATTTTGAGACAAGGTTTTGCTAAACTGCTGAAGTTTCCAGGCAGGGCTGGCATTGCAATCCTCCTGTCTCAAGTGCCGGAGTGCCGGGATCACAGGTGTGCACCACTACACCGGGCTTCCCCTTCCTAGTCTACCATCTGGGCTCAGCTTGTTGGTAAACTGAACTATTTGCCCAACTTGTAATGGATTAAAAACACATCTTCAAATTCTCTGACATTGCTCCCTTCAGGGAGTAAGAAATTTAAAAGTAAAATAACAGAAAGGGAGCCTAGCTCCTCTCTGCCTGAAAGTGGGCTGGACTTTGGGACTCCCTGCAACGAACAGAAAGAATGTCAGTGAGCCTGTGACTGCTGAGGGTTGGTCAGAGAAAGGATAGCTTTCACTTAATTTCTCTTTCTGGACGCTGTGGGAGAAGTCAACTAGCCCTCTGAGGACAGTAAGTCAGCCCTTTAGAATGGTCCCAGGATGACAAAAATCAGTCTTCCCAGAAATGTGTCAGAAGATAAATCTCAAAAGAGAATACAAGGGCTGGGGCTGTAGCTCAGCGGCACAGTGCCTGTCTGGCAAGCTGCAAAGCCCTGAGTTCGATTCCAGTACCCACCCCCCAAAATGAGAATACAAATCATGAGTCTAATACAAGTACAAAACGAATGTACGTGTCTTGGTTACTTTTTTCTCATTGCTGAGACAAAATACCTGATGCCTGAAATTTAGGAAGGAAAGGTTTATGTAGCTCACAGTTTGTGGTGGTTTCAGTCTATAATCAGCTGGCTCCAAGGCAGGGTGGCACGGCACAGGGGTAACACTTCAAGGTGGCACAAGACAGCAAAAGCAGCAAGAGCAAAAAAGGTGGGGGCAAGCCTCTTTTCCCTCCTTACATTGTATGCTGGCTCTCCCTCAAAGCTTGCAGACTCAGAATGAATACCAAAAACCTCCTAGAGCCTCAAGGGCAGGTCCTTTTCACCCCAGGATGTAGAACTGCTGAGTTACTTAGCCAAGTCTCTATGGCTCCTCAAGTTGACGCAATGTATCAACCATAACAATAGGGGAAGATCTCATTTAACTTACTAATTTAGGAAGAAAGCATAAATGGTAGGATGTTGCAGGTAGTTCAAAAGAAAATTCAAAGCACCACACACACGTGCCAAATAAGCAATGTCATGAATTACAAGTTGATGTAAAGCTGTAAAAAGAGGGAGAACTGGTTAATACTCAGATGTCCAGCTGGGCGTGGTGGCACACGCCTGTAATCCCAGCACTTGGAAGGCTGAGGCAGGAGGATCATTGTGAGTTCAAGACCAGCCTGGGCTACAAAGGGAGCTCAAGGCCAGCCTGAACTGCATAGCAAGACCCTGTCTCAAAAAGAAAGACCAAAACAAAAACAAAATAAAAAACAGATGCCCAGTAATCACTTGCATCTTCCACAGGACACAATTTGCCTTTCTATGATGGGATAAATTTACATTACTATTAGTCTTTTTTATGACATTGCTATTTTTAAAGAATTGAGGTCATTTCCTCATGGAATAGCCCTAAATCTGCATGTGTCTTGTTTTAGAAAAATTTATACTTATTTATTGAGACAGCGTGTCACTACATAGTTCAGTCTGGCCTTGAACTCACTGCAATCCTTCTGCTTCAGCCTCCCTAGGATTATAAATACTGGGATTATAAGCATGCATCACCAGGCCAGCTGCACTGGTCTTATTTCCTCAGGATTACATTCATGATAAAGATTTTAATAAGAATATTTTCTAGGTGGTATTAAAACCAATATCGTTTTGTTAGGTAGATGGCATCAAAATTTGCACTGTTACAAAAGGTATTCCAGCGATTAACTTGTCACAGCTGTATGATCACTTTTCTGGGACAGTAGCTCTAAATGTGAAGGTCTGTAACTTTAACTACAGAGCTTACTGAAATTGAAGATTTCCATCAAGTGTGGAGAGCTTAGGACTCTGTATTTTTTATTAACACCCAAGATTTTTCAGTCATTACTGGACAAAAAACAGACCTGAGAAAACACTTATTTAGAGGAAATTTCTAAAACTAGACTTGTGAAGAATACATTTTTTTTTTAAATTTAAAACATTTTTCCAATCTCCGATTTATCTCTAGGCTCTCATTTCACAATTAACCACAGCTAACAATGAGTTTTGCCGATTTCTTTTGTCTTTTTGAGACAGGGTCTGGCCATGCAGTTCAGGCTGGCCTTGAGCTCACTTTGTAGCCCAGGCTGGTCTTGAACTCACAACGATACTCCTGCCTCAGCCTCCCAAGTGTTGGGACTACAGGCGTGTGCCAACACGCCCAGTTGCCGATCTTTATCCTTACTTTTATTATTTTACCTCTATAGCAAATCTTTTAAAATATTGATTTTTAAATTAAAAACATGCATGTACATTGAATATTTATAAAATATTTTTACTTTAATTTTTGTTAAAAAATGAATCAGAATTGTCTTCCTAGAAGGTTAAAATCAGATTTTATTTTCCCATAGCTTTCCTAAACTAAATGCTTCGGAAAAATGGACTAAGAGATTTAGAAAGCATGTATCAAGCACCAATCTCCCTCATAAGCGTGTGAGGCAGCTAGTGCTGTTTCTTCGTTTTCTCGAAGTGAGGGCACCCACGGGCGCCGCGCCGGGAGGAGCCGGGGCCGGGACTCACGTTTTCTGGGGAGGAGGGGG
>NW_004955403.1:21178033-21190470 GCF_000276665.1 Chinchilla lanigera
GCCGCCGCTGCGAGACCCCAGCCCCAGGCCGGCGCCCCGGCTGCTCTGCGCCGATCGCCCGGGCGACCCTCGGAGTGCGCGGCTGTCACCGCCGGTACATGACTGCGCAGCGCAGCGGACTCCCACCGATAAATATTTCATACCATGTTTTCAAAATTTCTATTATTCAGTTGTGTCCGCGTTTTTAAATCTACTTGGGTACTGATTGGGAATTTTCAGAAACACTCGGAGAAGCGTGCACGGGCTATAATGCCCGGAGGCACAGACAGAGGCGCCCGGGCAAAGGGAGCTGGTAAAATGTAGCTACAAACGTAAATAAGACTTCATCGAGCGCAGATCACGCAAGCCCAGAGAGGAGCGCTTTGCATGCGTTTGAGAGAAGCTATGTGAAAGTCTTTCACCTCCGCCTAACGCCCCCAAGTGAGGAGGGGAGCTTGCCCCAGCCCTGGAGGGGAGGTGCCCCTGAAGACGCGGGGCCAAGAGGAGACCGAACACACAGCCCTGTTAAGTTGCCCCCCTCGTTTACTACCTTTCACTCCTATCTCCTCCGCCCAAATGAGCTTCCCCAGGACTCTCCCTTCCTTCAAGTCTGGCATAAACACACAGGGTTTCCGGTTTCTGTGACTCTGTATTTCTAAAGGCTTCTGCATCACATAAAACTTAGTCAATTTGTGTGGTTTTCTCCTGCTACCCTCCCTTCTGTTACCTCAGTCTCAGCAGTGAACATAAGGTGAGAAGAGAAGAGATTTGTTCCTCCCTACACACCTCATTTTACTCACAGGTTGGTAAGCCCTAGGGTCAGCGCAACTTGTGCTTTCCCCCCATAAGTGAGTCCCGGAAATAGGTGCTACTGTCCAAAAGTGTATCCATCAAATGCACCACCACGGTGACTGGTGGCAATTACAAGATTTTGTAGGAAAGGGTGACAAACATTACGTACAACAGGCGACACGACTGTGTGAACAGTGCTCAATTTCAGCGTAGACCGATGCTTTGCCACCGTCAATAAAATGCTCAAATTGCAGATTATGTTATATATAAATTCGAGCAGTAATGCTTTACTCTTTTGTGGCATTTCATTCTCCTCTTGGATTTTAATCTACTTTTCTTTGAGTCCTGGAGACGGAAGCCAAGGCCGCACACGTACCAGGCATCACTCTATCACCAAGCTACATCACCTTCTTCTTTTGAAATTTTAGAGAACGAAATAAGAGTTTTGTCCATGTGCATGTGAAAACGATGATCTGGTTTGTGTGCCCTGACTTACAGGACATCAGAAATCCCTCTCTGTCCTCGATTTCACACCCTCCGACACAACCTACCTCTCTAAATTCTCCTATATATTTGATATCTTATTTTTTTGGAGATTCAAAATAATGTATTTAAAAGTTTCAGTGTTGTGAGTCAGGTAGGAAATAGAACATTTCTGCAAAATTAGGGGAAGAGCAAAAGTTTCTGAGCTAAGGTAGAATCTAAGTAAGGAGCACAGTGCTATGAGCGAGGGCCGGCTCTGGCAGATCTGCCCTGGGGTGATCCAGAGCGGCAGGACTGTTCTCCTCGGGAGGGGCAGGACTGGACAGATGGCTGGGGAAAGTCATCGAAGACCCCAACCTACTTGGCCTCCAGAGTCACGGTGCAGAACAGCACCCTGACATGGACTTGAGACTTGGCCTTGAAATCTGGCTTAGGAATTCATAGCTTTCAGTTTTCTGTTTCCTAGAGTTTTGCAATAGCTAAAGTGGGTGCACGGGGCTTATTATCTTGTTCTGAAGCATCAGTATGGCTTTAAGCTCTAGATGACCTGTGCAGGACCCGCTCTCCCAACGTGTGGCTCCGTAGCATACTATTTTGCGGATGAAAATTCAGAAAACCATAGTAACATGAAGGCCATTTTCTGACTTCCCCCTGGTTCTCTCCCCTGCAACAGGCAGGGAACTCTCTGGCCGAATCCTAGGAAGGTAGATTGAAAGACGCTCACCCCAGAGGGATCCGGGCCCACACCCAGAGGCCAAGAAGAGTGCGAGCAAAGAGGCCTGGGATGTGCCTGTCTGTTACCAGCAGGCTGTGCGGGTCCGCAGTCCCCCTCTGTCCGGGACACTGCAGTCTGCCAATGGAGTCTGAGTCCTCCTTTCTGAAGTGTCCCACGTCATGTGAAACCTACGCCAATCACACTTGTCACACTTCCCCTCTTCCTCCTTTGGTACAGCAGTGTCAGCGGGAAGGAGATGGCGCTTTTTCTCCTCCACACAAGATAAGGTGACAGCTCCCTTTCGTATTACTTGCTCATCACCAAAAATAAAAACGCCAAATTTATATCAGTCTGTAGCAGACGATGGTGCGCTGTTTTGCCTGTGTGAGTCTGAAAAGGAATGGCAGACCGTACCTCGTACGCACAGGAGGACGAAGCCAGGACTTCCACGCTACTGCGTTAAGGAATCAGAAGTCATTCAAGCATATTTTTGCTTTCTGAACTTGCTCAGTGTTTCTATTAAACTGCATTTCGGGGGCTGGGGATTTAGCTCAGTGGCACAGCGCCTTCCTGGCAAGCGAAAGGTCATGAGTTCGATTCCCGTTACCGGGAAAAACAACAGAAAACAAAAACAAAAACTGCATTTCCTTTGAACAATAAACATTCCTTGATATGAAATTGTACTTATCTTTCCTTACCTCATGAAAGAGTGACTTGGTTTTGCTGTGGCTTTTCTCAGAGAAAAGCAAAACCTTAAAGTAAAACCTGTGTAGTATTTACACTTTCCATGAGCATTGAAACTTGCACAGTAAATGCAAAACAATGTGCAGGACATTTTGTTTTCAATTTTTGACAAAACAAATCCTTTTTTCCTTTCATTCAGTGTGGTTATGAAGAAGTGCACTAGTCCTAAACTAAACATGAGAGTTGAAAACAGAAATACAATGCAGGATAGTCAACATGGCTGTTCTACTGTCTTGTATTTCTTTGCTGAAAGGAACTATCAATGAGTCCTTGGTTGATCAGCATTGCATGTCTATATGTTTTCATGAGAAACCACTTTGAAGATATCAGTATGTAATACAACAAGCATCGTCAATTCCCTACCACTTTGTTTGTAACTCCGTACTGTCTGTACTGTTCCTTTGATATTTTGTAAAATGTTGTCTGTCTGTTAATATTTTCCTTTTATTTTTAAAATTAAAAAAAAAATAGAAATACATGCTGGGCATGGTGGCACACACCTGTAATCCCAGCATTCGGGAGGCTGAGGCAGGAGGACTGTTGTGAGTTCAAGGCCAGCCTAGGCTACAAAAGCAGCTCAAGGCTAGCCTGAACTGCACAGTGAGACCCTGTCTCTAAAAGGCCAAAAAATAAAATAAAATAACCAAAGCATGTGTCTATATCACAAACTATTTAAAATTAAAGCATTGAGATAATCTTTAAATATAAGAGAAATCATACTAATACACATATATAGGTTGAATAAAGGCAGCTGTGAAAATTAGCAGTTAAGTGTCTGATATTACATAGGTTCTAACTTTATAGCATAGATACTTCAGTGCATAAATGAGATGAAAGGTAAAAGGAAAAATAACTCTGACACCAAAAATACTGATTTACTATTGAGTGGAGCTCAGATATCTGGAGTTCAGTAGAATCCCGGCATTCAAAAATACACTCACTTACAGGATATGGTGGCATAGACACATAAGCCAAGCATTCAGGAGGCTGAAGCAGGAGGATCACTGTGAGTTAGAGACCAGGCTGGGTCTCAAGGTCAGTGTGAAATACACAAAAAGTCCTTATCTGAAAAAAATACACTAACCTCATAAAAATGAATTCATATATAATGCAAAATAATAATAAAACCCATATGCACATACAAAATGTTACATTTGCTGGAGTAGAACCAAGTAAGTTAGCAGGACATAAATTTTATACTGTGAAGCATATTTCATTATTGACAACAGATGAATTTGTTGCCTTGTTTGTATCATGATTATGTGCAAAAGATTCTAAGCAAATGAAAAGGTTATTCTCTTATTTATTAGCATTATTAACAAACTAATGTATTTCTCATTAAATTTTCAACCAAACTATGGAATTTCAGAATAGCTATGGCATTACATGAAGTGAGAAGTCAGGGGCAAGCATACTGGAAACCGTATCAGGAGGTTTTGGGGTTATAGTTCCACGTAAGTGCTGCTATAAATTAATTAGGAGGCAGCCGGGGATATAGCTCAGTGGCATAAGCGCCTGCCTGGCAAGTTGCAAGGTCCTGAGTTCGATTCCTGGTACCAAAAAAAAAAAAGAATTACTTCCAAATTAATTAGGAGGCAGTTGTACGCATTCCTCTACCAGCAAACCAAAGCACAACTCAGTGCAGACAGTAAAACAAAACTGAACCAGAAACAGCTAATAACCTCTCACCAGGGATTTTCCACTTTAACCAATAAAATATTTTGTTTCTTTTGTTTCTATGAACCACTTATACAGGTTGAGCATCCCTAACATGGAAATTGAAACTCTGAAATGCTTCAGAGTCTGAAACTTTTTGAGTGCCAACATAGCACAGGCGGAAAATTTCGGCCTGATCTCGTGGGACAGGTTGCAATGTGCAAACACAATAAAAATTATCATATACATTGGCTCGGCTCTGTGCAAGAGGCGTAGAACATAAGGCATAAAACACAAATTATTTTGTTTGGACTTAGGTCTCATCCCCAAGATATCTCATTAAGTATATGCAAATATTCCAAATTTTAAAAACTGGAATGTGAAATACTTCTAGTGCCAAGCATTTCCAATCAGGTATACCCAACCTGTGATCATATTAACCCCTGTACGTCTCTCTAGGCAAAGCCCAAACACTTGGGTCTTTGCTGCTGTATTCAGGAAAAGCTGTTTGCTTAGACTTTAAAAGTCAGTGCCTGAGGGTAGTTCCCTTTACCTTTCTGTGCTAGGTGGAATGAACTTACCTAGACAAGGTCTTTCCTTGTAATGCTGTAAGACGCTGGGACAAGGATAGTAACAGGGTATTGACGGTGGAAATACAAATCTTTTCTGCATCGTAGAATGAGGAGAACTCACTTCTTGGGAATTCCTGTGAAGCATTCCAATTTGAACTAAATCTTTTTGGGTTTCTTTGTTTCTTTTGGGTATTAGAGGTTGAACTCAGGGCTTTTGAACTGAGCTGCATCCCTAAACCACCAGACCCCCTTTTTTGAGACAGGGTTTCACTAAATAACAAAATCACTGAGGCTGAGCCCCAAACTTGGGATCCTCCTGCCTCAGCCTCCCAGAATTCTGAGATTACAGGGGTGAAAAATCTTTTTTTTTTTTTTTTGGTACTAGGAATCAGACTCCGGACCTTGAGCTTGCCAGGCATCCACTGTGTCTCTGAGCTATACCCTAGGCCCCAAACTGAACCTTTAAACAGGTGAATTTTGATGATGCATTTGCAATTTTAAGCATTAATCAAGAAAGGTGGATGTGTTGGCACGTACTTATAATCCCAGTGCTCAGGAGGCTGAGGCAGGATGATGATCCTGAATTCAAGATTTGAAGATCAGCCTGGGTTACATACTGAGTTCAAGCAAGACCCTGACTAACTAAATAAATGAATAAATGAATATTGGTCAATAAGATAGTATATCCTATGGTTGTGATATACTGTTATGTGAGACTGAAACTTTGAATTGAAATGTTCAAATGATACATCTAGCTACCTAACTACATTTTTTATTACAGGAAAATCCAATTTCATGGTACAAATTTTCCTATAATTAGAAAACAAAAGTAATTGAACACATTTATTAACCTTTGGTAATTCAGTTAATATCCTTTCTATCAAATACTCACGTTCTAAGTGGTATTTAGCCTAAAGTATTTGAAAAAGTACATATAGGTGTTCGTACTTTGAATGTGTCATTTGACTAAATATAAATAATCTCCAATTGTTACATAAAATAGACACAAACATTTCAGGGCAAACATTTGTCCATATATATATATATATATATATATACATATATATATATACATATATATATATACATATATATATACGCTTTTTTTTTTTTTGAGTCAGGGTCTAACTCCATAGTTCAGACTCACCTTGAACTCCTTATGTAGCCCAGGCTGGCCTCACACTCACAGTGATTCTCCTGCCTCAGCCTCCCAAGTGCCAGGATTACAGGCATGTGCCACCACCCCCAGTTTACGTTTTTGAGTGAAGATTAATCTGTTTTCTGTAGATCCTTCATCCTCTAAAAGTGATAGTAATTTGAACACACACATGCACACACGTGCACACACACTGCTCTCAAGACTTATCCTTGTGATGCTAACCACAAATAGCTCATGATACAGGTACTGTTTTAGGGGGAGTTTTTTTTGTGTGGTATTGGGGATTAAACCAGGGTCTCAGTATTGAGCTATATCCCTAGATCTTTTAAAAAAATATTTTGAGACAAAGTCTCACTAAATTCATACTCAAGGCCCTTCCGCCTCTGCCTCCCAGAATGCCATGTTCACAGGCTCTTGCCTCCACACCTGGATACTGTCCTACTTTCATTTTACTGGTGAGAAAACTGAGCAATTGAGAAACCAGCCACTAAGTGACACAACCGGGACTGTAGAGTCTGAGACCAACCCTTTACAGTTTTGCAGGTTCTCAAATGAAACAGTGATCACTCTCCATTGTAGTAATTATTTCAAGCACTTAAACACAGCTTAATAAAAGTCTTCCTAGGATCTTCGGTTTTAAGGGTGTACAGTGCTGTGTAATGTATCTTGGTCCCATTATCCACTGGGAGGTCAGAGGGAAAGTGTTTCTTGAACCTTGTTTCCTTAACTTAGATATGGGCATACAATCACGTGCTATTAAAAATTAAACGTTGAGTTATTTGATTCCATAAATGTTTGCCAAGAAACTAAGTCTGTTGTAGAAAAAAAATCACATCTGTGTGACTTTAATTCTCTGATCCTTACACACTGTTCTATTTTATCCTCAACCCAAACAAATAAAAGTAAGGCAGATGTTATTGCTTTTACTTTATAATGAGCAGTGGAAGCACAAAGGTAAAGTACACTGCTCAGTGTCACACAGCTTGTTAGCTGGCAAGGCCAGTAGGAACCCAGTTCTGTGAGGGTCCGACTCTTTCCCTCATTCTCCTTTGAAGAAACTACTGTCCATGTTGAACATCTTCTGCTCTTTCTTCCTTTCCTTCTCTTATTTTGGGAAGATCTTCAGAGAGATTTTTGATAACAGCCTGGGTTTGGCTACTTCTAGGAGTCGTGTGACTAAAGTGAATTCTTAAGAGTTTCCACAATTACTTGCACATATAGGGGGACTTGCTTTGATGGAGTGGAGGAGGGGACCCGGAGCTCTGTATTAAGATTCAGTTTCCTCATGGGCAAGGAACAGCGGTTGTGTGGTTGCCAAATTGGTTCAATATTTGAATGCTAAGCAGGCACACAAGGGCAGAGAGGTGTCTGACAGGAAGCTAATGACAACCTATAACCATGGGAAAAATAGCTCCAGACTCACTAAAGGGGTCTTAGTTCAGAGTAATTATCATTAGGAAGTGATTAAAGTGAGCTTTTTAAAGTGGGTTGATGGACTATTTTCATCTGAGTCATGCAGGAGCGTTTGTTACATTCCTGGGCTCCACCTCCAATGTATTGAATCAGAAGCACTGGGCAGGGATAGTGAATTTATAACATTACTCAACTTCAAGAGGAACCTTAGTAAGGTAAGAAAAATTTTTTTTACCTTAGTAAGGTAAGAAAAATAAGAATTTTTACTTATTTTCAAATGACTACCTTTCTCAGTTTTTAAAATACCATAGATGGCAGAGGAGCTGAACTCTTCATTTCTTAAGCATGGCTGCATAGACAAAGCTCTTTTTAAAGAGCTCAGTAGGAAAAAGTATCCTCAGTGAAGGAAACTGACATCTTAACTAATGATCAGGGTCAAAATCAACTGTAGTACAAAGTGATGGTATTTGACTAAGTGGTCTTAGTCAAAAGAACATACCACCCTGATCTAATGATGAAAAAGTAGGCAAACCTGAGTAGAGGAGCATTATACAAAATACGTGATCTGCACTCCGGAAAATAAATCCACTGGACACAAGGCCAGTCTGAGAAACTTCTCACCACCAAGTGGAACTTCGGGGACAATGAGGACTACATGGAAGGCGATATCCTGGATGCATTCCTCGAACAGGGAAAAGGACATCAAAGGACAAAAACTAAGGAAATCTGAAATATTTATGTGTCAATATTGGTTCATTAATTGCTACAAGAGTACCACACAAATAAACAGGGTGAAGTATCTCAAACTATACTGTTCCTCATTTTGTAAATCTAAAGCAATTCTAAAAATTCTCTACTTTTAGAATATCCTGGCATGCTTATGACAGCTAGGGCCAACAGCAGTTAAAGGTAGGCAAGAACAAGGTATCTCGTTTGTGCCCTGGGTGGGCCAGCCAGCTAATCTGGGCAGTTGTTGAAGTAGGTTAGAGCTAGTGGAAAGTAATCACATTTTTCAGGTTAATGTTCAAAGGGAGGTCAGTACTTGGTCAAGCACAGAGAACTGTTTCCTCCAAAACAGAGGGCTTTAAGCAGGCTAAGTGCTCCTTATAGAGAGAAAAAGATTTGTTTTCATTGCTCCACTAAATCAATGTTTCTTGAACCTGATTTTAAGAAAGTTGACACTGAGTGATCTGTATGTCTCTACAAGCTACTGTACATCTGAGTCCTGGTCTGGGCTCTTGCCTCCTGGCTGTGGTGAGGCCTGATGGGTTTTTCCATTGAGAGAATCATCTCTGATCCTCCTTCCACTACCACATTGGCCCAAACCTCCATCAGTGCCATCACTGATTCACTTGAGTTTTGACAAATGTAAACAGTACCTAACCGTACAAGTCACAATGTAGGACAGTCTCATTGACCCTCAAATGGTCCTCATGCCCCTTTTCACATAATTCTCCTGTTATCACCACCAGCATTTGCCATCCCCTGCTTTGTTTGCCATCACTATGGATTTGCCTTTTCTAGAATCCATTTTATTTAAATAGAATCGTGTAGTGCATACCTTCGTGTATATGGCTTCTTTCACTTAGCACATGCTTTTGAGATTAAGATGCTCTGTGTATTAGTAACTTCAAAATTCTTTTTCTGTGCACAGAAGTATTCCATTGTCTGTATATATATATCACAATTTTTTTTCCCTGGTACCAGGAATCAAACTCACGACGTTGCGCTTGCCAGGCAGGCACTGTGCCACTGAACTAAATCCCCAGCCCCCTATATCGCAAATTGTTACCCATCCAGCAGTAACCAGGCATTTGAGTTGTCTCTAGTTTAGGTCTGTAATTCTGAAGAAAACTGCTTCGATCATTCTGGGGAAAGTCTTTGTGTGAACAGAATCTCCTTTCAGTGGTTTGAGTGGGTGTGCTGGCTCTTCTGTGAAGTCGTGGCCAAGTTTTTAAGAAAATGCCGTTTCCATTTCACATCCCCATTAGTAATTTGTGAAAATTCCAGTTTCTTCAGACCCTTAACCAAGGTTAGTGTTGTCCATCTTTTTAAGTTCAGTCATTGTATTGGCCGTGTATCATGGTAGCTCACTGCAATTTTAATTTAATTTTCCCAATAACTAATAATGTTACATGTTTCATATACTTTTTGCCTTTCATATATATTCACTAGTGAATTGCAACATAATTATGTTGATTGTTTTATTACTGAATTGTAAAAGTGCTTTATGAATTCTAGATACAAGTCCTTTATTGTATACATGTTTTGCATATATTTTCTCCGAGGTTGTGGCTTACTTTTTTTTGACTATTGTCCCTTTTGAATTTTGTTGATGTGTAATTTATCAATTTCTTTTACGGTTTGTATTTCTATTTTACTATTTAGGAAATCTTTGTTAAAGAGTAAATTCTCTTAAAATTAATCCATAGATGCAATGCAATATGGGTCAGTATCTCAAAAGGCTTCTTTATAGAAATTAACAAGCTGGTCCCAAAGAATACATACAAATATAAAGGACATAAAAAATTATACAAACACACAGTAATAAAGACAGTGTTATATTTGTGTATCAATAGACAGCTACATCAATGAAATAGAAATCGAAAACACACACACATACATGCAGATACACACATACAGGCACTCAGTTGACTTTGACGAAAGTACTAAGGTGAAAGGGAAGGAAAATAATTTTAACCAATAGCACTAAATCATTAGATAAGAAGTATGTTTAAATATATGCACTGAATTCTTAGCTAAAAAGTACATAAAACAGCCTCCAGTTGGGTCATAAACCCAAATGAAACTAAAACTACAAAACATCTAGAACAGAATGCAAAAAACACCTTTCTGTTTATAAGTGAGGCCAAAACAAGGTGTAACTTTTAATCCTGATATGTGTGCTTCACTGGATTAAGAAAAACCTAATCCTGAGTAAAGCATACTCCCGGGTGTGTCTAGGCGGGTCCCAGAGGCATGACTTTGATCCGTCACCCACTCCGCTCTGCTTCCTGGCTGCCACCCACTAAGCATCTTTGTTCTATCATGCCTTCTGCCATGGTGGTCCTTACTTGGAGCTAGCTGACCAGGGACTGAATCCTCTGAAACTGCAAAACAAATTAAACTTACCACTTTAATTTGTAGGCGTTGGGTAATATGTCCTAGCAATGGGAAAGCTGAACAATACAAAAAATTGGTATCAAAGAGGTGGTGACTGCACCTGCTCATGTGCCTTAGAAGCCTTCACAACTGCTACATTGGCAATGTAAAGTAGGGAACCGCCAGAAGGCTGTAAGTGGAACCTGGTATGTGATTCTGGTCAGAGCTCACAAGACCAGAATGCTTGACAGGAATGCAGATAATAAAGGCCAGGCTTGGGAGACACTAGATGGGATCAAGGAGTTCCATTAGCAGTTGGACTACAGTCCAGCTATGTTACATTCTGGCAAAAAAATTATCTATACTTTTTTCATGCCCTGAGACTTTTGGGGGACTGAGATTAAGGGTAGCGAACTAATTAATCTGGCAGAGGAAATTTCAAGACAGCCCAATATTTCTACTGTGGCAGAGGCACAGCTGATTGTTTTAGTCACGTTTATAGTGAGAATTGAAAGTAAAAAAGAGTAAAAAAAATATCCAAAAAACTTAAACTTTATCCCAGAAAGAACTATGTGTAAATTTTGGGCCAAATGAGGTATGGCTGCTAAAGAGATTAGCACCATAAAAAAAAGAAAAAAAAAAAAAACTAAATATAATAAAAAACAAAGCAACAACAACAAAACACACAAACAACCAAACAAAAAACCAAGTGCTTCAAAAAGAGACACGAAAAAATATGCCCATTCAGGCATGGTGATGCTTTCCTATAATCCCAGCACTCAGAAACTGAGGCAGAAGAGATCACTGTCAGGTCAAGGCCAGACTGGGCCACATAGTGAGTTCAAGAACAGCCTGAACTACATAGTTGAGACACTGTCTCAACACAACCCCCAAGAAAAAAGTTGAAGAAAAGAAGAAGAAGAAGTAAAAGGAGGAGGAGGAGAGGAGGAAGAGAGGAAGAAGAGAAAAAGAAAGCTGCTTTGAGGATATGTTACAAATTGAGACCCCACTCGTGGTAGGCTCAAAAGTACAAACATTTCAATCATTTATATGAAGAAAGTATCTCTGAGATCCTTCCTCAAGAAGGGCCTCCTAGGTGATTAGGTCCTTGGCATGACAGTTCATTGTGATGTCAACTTTAATGGATTAAAACCTGCCTAGTGGATTAGAGAGTACAGTTCTGCGTGTGTTTGTGAATGACTGACATGTAAGGCACAAACTGAGGAAGCAAGATTCCAGCTGGATGTGGGTGGTACCAACCAGTAGGCTTTTAGCCTGAATAGAATAAAAAAGGAAAGGGGAAGAAAGTCTTCCATTGTTTCTTCTCCGGAGGAGCTCTGTCTTCACCATCACCTCTGGACATGCATCTCCAGTTCCTTCTTGTTTCCAGTGCAGACTCTCAGCCTTCCAATACAGATGCTTTGGCTTTCTGATATGGACTTACAGCACACTCTGTAGTGAGGGCTAGCCTTCAACTTCCAGCTAGAATCACCAATTTACCAGCATGCAGACAGCCATTTCACAATCCTCCAGCACTAATTATGCAGGCGGCCATTGTGAGCTTAGTTGTAAATCTTTTATATATCATATATATATATATGCACAACATTTTATATTAAATCACCTCTAGTGAACACTAACTGGTACATCTTGGAGTCATTTCACCATGCTTAGCCATCCAGAAACTCAAAGGTTACTGCACGCATGGTGGAGTCCTGGTTATTGCTTTCACTGGTAGTAGAAGTTGACGTCATCCACATGATGCTTGTTTTACAGACATACAGAATGCAAGAGTTGTGGGGTGTCTTGGTTACTTTTCTCT